>NW_023416401.1:55788674-55978674 GCF_014108235.1 Myotis myotis | reverse complement strand
CCGCTTCAGGCCACTCCACCGTCACCTGCTCCGGCTGCAGCAACCACATTGACAGCATCCACGTGCACGTCTCAGGCAGCCACCTGGGGTATGGCCTCCTGGGGCTGTGGGTGGCAGGGGGACGTCAAGGAGGACTGTCCTAATCATCCCTGAGTTTAGAAAACATGCCCTGAGTGTCACCGCCCTGCCAGGCCTTGTTTAGAGGCCTCGGGTGTAGGGGAGAGGACAGGAGCCCTCTGAGGGAGCAGACACCGTCCCTGCCTCCGGGGGGCACTTGCTCACTGAGCATGCATTCAGCAGACTTGCTGAGCTCATGCTGTTGCCCCAGGCTCTGTGCTGACCGCTGGATGTGCAGCGCGTTATACAATCCTCACCACAAAGCTGCAGGCATGTAGCCAGCCAGCCAGCCAGCCAACACATATCTGCTAAGAATCCTGTGCACCAGGCTTATGCAATGTGCTCAAGAAACAGCAGTGGCCAATACCAATGTAGCAATAGCCACCTAGCTAGCAGCGATTGGAAGCTCACCGTAGTTGGCGCTGTTTGAAGCACCTGCATCCCCTCATTCAGTCCACGCAATGACACTGAGGTTAATCCATTTTCAGGGGAGACACCCCAGGCTCAGAAAGGATAGGAAATAACCTGAGTTTTCATACCTAGTGATGATAGAGAAGGGATTCGGCCCAAGACTCTCTGGCCCCAGATTCTTAGCCACACAGTCCCTGTTCTCTTGAAGCCTCCAGCCCAGTGGGGAAGACAAACATTAATCAGATCATTACATTAATGAGTAGCTCACGGAGAATTGCAAAAAGAATTGAGAAAAAAAAAAAGAGGTACAGAGTGAGCAAACACATGGAACAGGAGGATCTGACTAGTCTGGGGGTTGGCCAGTCCTTCCTTGATGAAATGACATTTGAGTTGAGATGAAAAGAATAAGTAGGAGTTAATGAGGTCATTGCTGGGGACAGGGATGTGTTAGCAGAGGGAACAGCACGTGCGAAGGCCCTGAAGTGGGAGGAAGCACAGGACACAAGAGGATCTGGCAGAGCCGTGTGGCTGGAGTGCAGAGGGGAAGGGGAGTGGCCAGGAATGAGGCTGAGACGGGGCAGGGGCCCGGCCACGCCCCTATTGAGGAAATAACCTTATCAACAGGCCCCTGCCCACAGGGGCAGAGGTGTGTAATGGGTGAGTGCATCCCAGGGACCAGGGTGCCTATGCCTTATGGAGGGGGGAGGAAGGCTTCCCAGATGAGGCAACCTTCTCGGGGCGGCCCAGGGACACCTGGGAACCCTCATGCATGTCCCACATGTCAATCTCCAGGTGGCTGATCCAACTCTTCCACAAAAAAATCGAGTCTTCGCTCCAAAAGGCCTTGAACGACAAGGTAGGAGGGGCTCCGGTCAGAGCGGGAGGGGCCCTCCGTGTCCACACACTTCATGCATCACTGGACACTTCTGCCCTCACCAGACCCCCTGCAGTCCTTCCAGCCCTGTGAAACCACAACTCCAGCTCTAAAAACCAGGCATGTCTCTTTTTCTGAGGAGTCCAGTGAGAGGCGAAGAAAGGGTCATCGCCCCCACCCACAGCAAACCGCCACCTCGGCGTGGATTACCTCTGTTCTCCCCCAACATTCGTCCCTGCAAAGAAACTGCCATCCTCTCCCCACCAGCCCTCTCCTCTCTTAGCCCTCTGGCCTCCTTCCCCATCCCCGGCCCACTTCGAACCCCCTTCCTGGTGTTTCCCCCCCGAAAGATGTGCAATTGCTGAGGTGGCCAAGCTATTCTCTGAGGCTGGAACTGGTATGAACGGCAGGCACTGGCCAGTCCTCCAAACCTGCCTTCACCCCAATTCTCCTGGCCCCACACAACTTCTACAGCAGAGAAAGGGGCCCTTCATTGGGCTGGTTTTCCATTAATAAGCCATCAGCTTCCAGGACACCCCGAGCCTGTTGCACAAGCCAAGTAAGCTGGGCTTCAGGGCACTGGAGAGCCAGGGAAGGTTCCACCTGCCTGACCTGTGCTTTAGAACAACCTCTCTGACTGCGTGGGAATGGCTGGAGAGGCCAGAGTGGGGGCAGGAGTTTCGGGGAGGCTGAGGAGGCTGTGCAGTCTTCAGGTAGGAGACGTTGGTTTCTCAGTCAAAGGCACGACAATGAGATCATTTACCTGAAGGCATGGTCAAAAGTTGTGTTTTGTTTTGTTTTTTTAAATCAATGCATGGTTACCAAAATATGTAACCGTGGATTATACAATGGCTTTTAGAGTCAAACTTTTTGGCTTTTAATTCTGGCTCTACGGCTGGATGAGGTGTATGAACTTGAGCAAAGTACTTGACCTTTCTGAGCCTCAGTTTCACCATCTGTAAAAAACCTTCGTCAGCAAGGAAGCAAGGATTACTGAGACAATGCAGGCAGTGTGCTTCCCACCAGCCTTGCAGACCCATCATTCAACTCTCTTTGCAATTAAGTGATAGTATGAGGGGAGTGTTGGCATGTATTCAATATTCAGAACTATTAAAACAGATTATTTCTTGGTAACACCTTAAGAGTGGCCCCTTGATAGCAGCCAAGCTCAAAAGCAATAATACTGCTGCTGCTGGTGAAGATGATAGTGGGGAAGATGGTGATAGTGAAGATGGTGGTAAAGATGTGGAGGTGAAGGTGGTGGTGGTGAAGGTGAAGGTGAAGGTGGTGGTGGTGAAGGTGGTGGTGAAGGTGGTGGTGAAGGTGAAGGTGAAGGTGGTGGTGAAGGTGAAGGTGAAGGTGGTGGTGAAGGTGAAGGTGGTGGTGGTGAAGGTGAAGGTGAAGGTGATGGTGGTGAAGGTGAAGGTGGTGGTGGTGAAGGTGAAGGTGGTGGTGGTGAAGGTGAAGGTGGTGGTGGTGAAGGTGGTGGTGAAGGTGAAGGTGGTGGTGAAGGTGAAGGTGGTGGTGGTGAAGGTGAAGGTGAAGGTGATGGTGGTGAAGGTGAAGGTGGTGGTGGTGAAGGTGAAGGTGGTGGTGGTGAAGGTGGTGGTGAAGGTGAAGGTGGTGGTGAAGGTGAAGGTGGTGGTGGTGAAGGTGAAGGTGAAGGTGGTGGTGGTGAAGGTGAAGGTGGTGGTGGTGAAGGTGAAGGTGGTGGTGGTGAAGGTGGTGGTGAAGGTGAAGGTGGTGGTGGTGAAGGTGGTGGTGAAGGTGAAGGTGGTGGTGTTGAAGGTGGTGGTGGTGAAGTTGATGGTGGTGATGGTGAGGAGGATGGCCTACATAGGCAGCATGCTTTCAATGGGCTTGGAACTATGCAGAGAACTCTGTACAAGAATTAGCATTTAATCCATACAAAATCCTTACAAGGGGGTGTATGTCATGATTATCCCATTTTAGAGATGAGTAAACTGAGACACACAGAGAAGAAGTGATAGTGTGGAATGCAAGCCCAAGCCACCCCACCTCAGAGGCAAAGTTCTTAATCATAACAAGAGATTGTTTAGAAGAGGGTACTGGCCTGAATGAATGGACAGATGGACGAAAGAATAAATGAGGGGCCAGGCTGTCCATGATGCCAGGAAGGGCTGGAAAGGGGGAAGAGTGAGCTGGGGAATGGAATTCCAAGAAATCCAGAGTGAAGGGTGGTACAGGAGGGAAGAACAAGTCTGTCAGGTTTGGGGGGGGGGGGGGGCGGTGGAGCCAGGGAAGAGGGGCAGCAGCAGGGAGCCAGGCTGCAGCTGTGATGTGATTTGCTGTGGTTTGGAGCCATCTGGAGGCACATGGGCGA
Organism: Myotis myotis; assembly: GCF_014108235.1. Classification (NCBI taxonomy): domain Eukaryota; kingdom Metazoa; phylum Chordata; class Mammalia; order Chiroptera; family Vespertilionidae; genus Myotis; species Myotis myotis. The sequence goes on along the minus strand of NW_023416401.1, from coordinate 55,974,928 downwards.
GCAGCACTGGAAGCCAGCGGCCTTGGGCAAGCAGCCCAGGTGTCCAGTCGGCCCCAGTTACCAGATTTGCTGTCCTTCCCACCCCTGGGCCACTTGGAGAAGAGGCACAGATTCCTCAGAGAATGAAGTTCCAAGTCCTCTTGGGACACGCAGTCTTAGGTGATAGAAACACACTTCAGGAAACCAAGTTTCCTCCCTCCTTTATCCCTTTCCTTTTCTCTCCTGATTCCCTCCCACCTTGCCCAGATAAAATAATTTGATTGACTAAGGCAGCGGTTCTAAACCTGTGGGTCGCGACTCCTTTGGTGGGTCAAACGACCCTCTCACAGGGGTCGCCTAAGACCATCGGAAAACACATATATAATTACATATTGTTTTTGTGACTAATCACTATGCTTTAATTATGTTCAATTTGTAACAATGAAATTGGGGGTCACCACAACATGCGGAACTGTATTAAAGGGTCACGGCATTAGGAAGGTTGAGAACCACTGGACTAAGGGGAAGAAGAGGAGTGTGAATGCACTCTGGACAGATGGCGGTGGGGACAGCCCTGAGGAGGAGTGAGAACCTGAGGGGCTTGGCTGGGACAAGGTGGCCTTGGGGGCCTGTGGCCAGGAGGCAGCTGGGCCCTCAGGCTGGCGCTCCGGGGAGAGGTGTGGGCAGCTCACCCTGGACTTGGGCACATGCTGGGAGCAGGGAGGAGGTGACTGCTTGGGTCCCCTGCCCCAGGCAGGTGCTGAGACAGAGATTCGGGTGCAAGACATTAATTGGGAGGGGACCCCACACAGAACAGTGAGGGGGTAGAAGGGGCTGGGCATTTTGAGTGGACTAGCGCTGGGGTTGGGGACACTGGGGCTCAGTCCTGTGGGCGATTCTCAGAAACCGCGGGGCACACACCTCAGAACCGCCCCTAAGGGGAGAGGAAGGTGGGGTATTTAGCCACCAACCCTCAGCCCTCTTTGGTTGGGGCTGTTTCTGGCACTGTGACTCCTTGGCGCTTGGGAGCAAGGCCAGGAGAGTTGAGGGGTGTGGGGAGCTGTTCAAACAGGTGAAGGGGACGCGGTGGGCCTAGCAGCGGCCTGGGTGTTCCTGGCAGGGCTCCGGGGAACCTGTGAGCGGACACAGGGAGCCCAGGAGGAAGGAGCTCCGATATGCAAGAGGGAAGAGGAGCTCACAGGGTGTCCGGGGAAGAGCGAGGGAAGGCACAGGCGGAGAGTGGGGGGAGTCCTGGGTCCTGGGACGCTAGGAGGGCATTTCTGGGAGACAGTGACCCACCTGCCAGGGGCTGCCCAACAGTCAAGAAAGGCGAGGACCAGGGAGACTGAGGCAAAAGTCACCAGACACTTGGGGCAAATCCCAAACGTGAAGGTGGGGGCTCATCTGACCCCAGCCTGCCCCCAGCCCCTATGCCTTCAGTTAGGGAAGCCCGAGACTTTTATCCTGTTTCCAGCTATGTCTGGCTTGGAAATAAAGAGCCCCAAATATGATGTCATAAAGCAACTGCCACTTTATATAATCCTCACAGGTCAGGGAATCAACAGGCTCGGCAAGGCGGCTTAGCTCGTCTCTCCTTGCTGACTGGGTCCCATCAGCGGAGACCCAAAGCTCAGGGCTTGGTGCCTGGGCTGGAGACCCTTGAAGGCTCCGCTCAGCTGGGACTGCTGAGCCGAGCAACTACCCTTGGCCTCTCCATGCAGCTAAACAGCATGTCCCTGGGTTCCCGGAGGAAGCGACCAGAGAGGCAGCATTTCAAGAGGCCAAAGTGGAAGCTGCACAGCCGTTTATGGCTGGTTTCTGAAGTTACACAATGTCACTTCTGCTACCACGCCCCCCCCTGTCCCCCCCAGATTCCAGCGGGGAATTCACAGATCTCACCTCCTGATGGGGGGCGGGGTGGGGGGGGTGGCAAGAATGGAAAATAGAAGCTGTCACGCTCCATTTTACAGATGGGAAAATACAGGTCTAGAGAAATGAAGTTACTCCCTCGGTGGCAAAATCAGCATGTGACCCAGGACTTTTCTGACTTGTGCTTATTTCCTTGAGAGTCATGTGAGGGGCAGGGAGGTCAGGGAGTGTCCGTCTGGCCACACTCAGCAAAGGTGAGTGTGCCCAGGCTTGAGCAGAGGTCTGTCCCCTGCTCCCAGAAGCACAGACCGGAGAAGGCTGACACTGACCACCTCCTGTTTCTCACCACCTCATTCCACAAAGGATCTGAGGCAGCAAAAACAAATGGATAAATACAAACAAACAAAAAAGTCCCACGTTAAAATAGAGAAAACATAAATACCCAATAAGAAAGTTCCACACTTGAGTAGTCAATAAAATGCAGACATGCAGGTCATCCAGTCATATACAGTTACTATTTCCAAGCTACATGGTGGACTCTGAGCTTCCTGGTGGCCAAAGAGAAAAGGGAAACTGGATTAGTTACATGATTTTCAAGGAAACATTCCAGGAAAGCAAGGCATGTCCAGATCATTATTCTCAAAGAACGTTTTTACACTATGGGAAGTCCTCCCTGATCACTTCTTTTGTTCTCGCCAGATCTGCCAGGTAGTGACCAAGTCTGTGTCCTCCAAGCTGAAACCTTTTTTCCAGACAATGCCAGGTGAGTGCTATATGGGGTCGAGGAGACCGAGGTAGAAGGGGTTGAGGGGTAGGGAGACAGGAAGAATGTGATGGAGCCTGGGCCTGGGTGTGAAGGGGCAGAACAGATTAATTTCACATGGCAATTGACACTGGATCCCTATTGGGCCAGGTCCTGTGGCAAGTCCAGAAGGGAGGTGGAAAAACACCCACTCATTCTCCTATCCCCACAACCAAACGCCCTCAGCTCTCTGAGGCCAGACACACATACTGTCCTGAGATCTGAGACTGATCACTTTGCCTCTCTGGGCCTTAGTTTCCGTATCTTTAAAACAGAGACAATTCTGTCTGTCACCAAGTGCTTGGCAAACTGTGAAGGCCACAGTAGGTGGGGGAGGACTCCCCTGGCCGAGTGCTCACCGTGTGCCTTGCACCGGGTAGAATTGTCTCTCCATGTCCTCACCACACCCCACAGAGTTTGCATATTCTCCCAATTTTACCACGAGGAAACTGAGACTCAGAAAGGAGCCGTGACTTGCCCTGGACCCCCTCCCTGGAAGCCTGGTGTGGCAGACACATGGTTTATGCCCACTGATGATGCTTTACCTTGCTCCAGGCACCACCCAGCCCCTCCAGGGACAGAGCCCATCATGGGGATGTTCAGTGCAGTTGCAATGTCCAAGGATTGGCCTCGCCAGGCAGGAAAAATATGTTGGGTTTGAGTCCCAGTTCCGTGCCATCTTGCCTTGGACAGGCTGCCATTTCTGAGCCTCTAACATAGGAATAACCGGCTAAAGGAGAGACCGGTGTTTATTTAATTTGTACTGTTTGCTGCTGGGAAACAGAGAAACCTTTCAGACCTGAGCCAGCCGGGGATCAGCCTGGGATATTGATGCTAATATCGGTGCCTTCTGGTGTTTGAGCCCCAACATGTACAGGGCACAGGGCATGCACCTTCTTCTCATTTAGTCCTCAGCACCATGAGCCACTGCTATCACCCCACTCTACAAATGACAAAAAGTGACTCAACAACAGGACATGGCCAGGGTCTTATAGAGTTTGATGCAAGCCCAAGTCTCTCTGCTCCTTTACCCTGTGTTTTAGCTTCGTAGAGGGGCTGTTGGAAGAAGGGGGGAAGATGATGGCTGTGAATGTGGGGTGTGGATTCATTTTCTTTTAAAGGGAGCTCCGGGTGGGCTCCCTGGAGGAGGTGGAAACGGAACAAGCACTACAGTTCTTAATTCAACTTTAGGGGATAATGACCCTGCATCAAAGGCCCCAAAGACACTGCCATAGGGAGCCAGCTCATGGTCTCTCTTCTTTCCCTCTAGTGACAGCCAAAATAGATAATGTGGCCGGGATCGATTACTCACTGTTGGCACCACCGACAGCCACGACTGAGACCCTGGATGGGCAGCTGAAGGTGAGACTTATACCAACAATCATATACCTTCACTCCTGGGGCTCCCCATCATCCTGGGAAACAAAGACTCCACCCTTTCCTCTCTTCCTCAACCACCTGCACCCGAATCTTCTTCCTGCTCAGGCACACGGTCCTCCTGTCATTCCTGGAACACACTCGGCCTGCTCTATCCCTGACTTTGGTCCTGGCCACTCCTTCTGCCCAGAGACACCCCCCCGCCCCCCGGCTCTCCCTTCCTTCCTTCAAGTCTCTACTCAAATACCCTCCCTCCCTGGAGACACCTCCTCAGACCAGTGTCACTAAATAGCTCCTCCTCCTGCCCCATATCTGCTTTATTTCTCTCAGCAGCATTTATTACTAACACGCACGTACAAACACACACAGTCACTCAATTGGATTGAAAGAGAAGGGGCTGTGACTGCTTTGTTCTTTACTGTATGTGCAGCACCTAGAACTGTGCTTGGCATATAGTAGGTGCTCAATAAATGTTTATTGAATGGGTGGATGCTGTGGAAGACACCCATTGATGTTCTCTCACATTGTTGTTCCCTCTCTCCCCTTCCCCTCTTTCTAAGATCAAGGAGCATATCCTCAGGTGAGGATTTAAGAAAACAAAAATAAATATGACCATTTTGTCATATTTGCCTCTGACTTTTTAAAAATGAAACACTGTAGACATGAATAGCTCAGGCCCTCTTGGGCCCCCTCTCCAAACCTGCCATCCCACCCTCCTGAATTAATCACACTGAGGATGTTGGTGCGTGTCCTTCTTGCCTACATGTGTCTGTAATTCTTACACAGTTGTTTTGTAGGCCTTTACATTTTACATAAATAGTATCTGACCATATGTATTCAACTACAATTTGCTTCTTTATAATGCAATATTATTATTTTTTAGCTAAATAGATTATTTGCTTTTGCAGTGTGTGGCTAAATTGCTCTTCAGAACATATCCTAGCTAATAAAAGGGTAATGTGCAAATTAACCATCACTCCGTCACAAAGATGGCGGTGCCCAGTCCTCTCAGCCCCACCAGAGTCCCCCAGTCCTGGGCAGCATAAGCGGCCTGGTGGAATGCTTGCTTCGTTGCCATGATGATGAGGCAAGTGTTCCACCCTGGCCACAGAGGGCCTCTGGGCAGCGGGCATGGAGAGGCGGGGGGAGGGTTGGGGAGGGAACGCTTGCGTCATCGCCCTGGCAACGAGGCAAGTGTTCCACACCTGGCTGCAGATGGGCCTCTGAGCCACGGAGAGCCTCTGGGCAGTGGGTGTGGAGCGGCCAGGCCCCACAGAGAGCTATTGGCGCACGGATTCATGCACAGGGCTACTAGTAAAAATATATTCTCTAAGCCTGTGAATGCTTTTACCATAAACTGGATAGGGTGGGTTTAAAGTACAAGTATACTGCCTCGCCAGCATGGCTCAGTGGTTGAGCATCGACCTATGAACCAGAAGGGGTGTGCAGGAGTCAGCCAATCAATGATTCTCTCTCATCACTGATGTTTCTATCTCTCTCTCCCTCTCCCTTCCTCTCTGAAATCAATAAAAATATATTACAAATAAAATAAAGTACAAGTATACTCACAAAAGTTCACCTCTCTCTTTGAAATTGCTGCTAACTTGATGGATGAAAAAACAAACAGAACTCATTGTTCGTTTAGTAGAATTTCTGTGCTTCCTGGCAAGGTTAAGGCAGAGCCAATGGGATGGTGGGGAGTGTGCTGCTGGGCCCCTGGTGCCCGGGGTTCCATTCCGGCTCTGCCACTTACCCGAGTGACCTGGGCCAGCTTCTTCACCTCCCTGTGCCTCAGTGTGGGCTCCTGTGAAATGAGCATGATCGCACCTATCTCACAGGGCTGGTGGGAAGAGCACGTGGACCGTGGCACCCAGGAGACGTTTGGTGCTATTGTTAGTTTCTGGCCACGGCTTCTCCTCTGTGAACGCATGATTGGTATCCTCAATGCATTTTTCCTGGAATGAACATGTTGAATGATAATGAAGGATGCCCAGGCTCACTCTGCTGCCTCCACCTCCAGGGGGAGTTCTTCAGCCTGGCCCACCGCAGCCCCCCTCCCTTCGCCCCACCAGCGCTGGCCATACCCATGGACCATGACCACATGGTGTACCTGGGCATCTCCGACTATTTCTTCAATACGGCTGGGCTTGTGTACCAACAGGCTGGAGTTCTGAACCTGACCCTCAAGGATGACATGGTACGTCCGGGCCCGGGGTGGGTGTGGGAAGAGCAGCAGACGGTCTGGATTTGAGTCTGTTCACTCTGGGGAGACCAAGGTCTGGACCTGAGTCAGCCAGACCTGAGTTCGAATATTGATTGGCCCCTCTTTTCCTGCTGGGTCACCTTCGGCCGGTTCCTCCACCTCTCAGAATCTCAGTTTCCTCATCTGTAAAACACCAATAACCGTATCTGCCTCCAAAGGGGGTGATGAGGATTAAATGAGATAGAAACGCACGGGAAGCGCTCAGCGCAGGCTTGGCAGTGGGAGCACTCGGCGAGTGCTCCTAGTGACAGCCAGCACTGACTGAGTCCTTGCTTTATGCCAGGCTCTGTAATCCAGTCTCAGCATCATGTCACCATGATTGTCCTCCTCCTCATTGTCTCTATATAGTCATGGCTGAGTCCTGCTCTAGGACTCAGTTTACCCATCTGTAAAATGAAGAGATGGCCATCGTCTCCAGAGTCTAGGTGCAACCTGATCCAACCCAGTCACCAACCACATGGGATTCCTCCTGTGCCTCTCCTGGAAGAGATGTCATATTCTCCCTCCCCGCAGAGGTACCACAGGGATGCTGAGGCCCCGCCCACCCCTGTGGAAATAAATGAAGACCACCCGAATGAGAACTCTGTAGGGCAACGGGGTCAGCCACCACTTGCATTTGGCAAAGACTCAAAGGCAGGCAGGGGCGTGGGAAAGCTTCCTAGTGAGAGAAAGGGAGGGCTTCAATACATGAATTTGGGGATGAGGGGGACACGAAGGTGTGCGCTTTCGGAGCTTGTCGGGTGGGGAAGCTGGATGTGGGTTAATAGAAGCTGGGCATCCTATATGATTGGTTTAAGAGCATATTTGACTTTGGGGGGCAAAAAACATTGGGCAGCTGGCAGTCACGGAGCCGGTCCTGACTGTCCTGGGTTGGTTGCTGCAGAAGCCCTGGATCATTGTTCCACTGTCCTATAGGTCTGGCCATTGTGTTTGTATATTCTGTTTCTTGCCCTCATATGGAATTTGCCCCCTAATCTAGAATGTAATTCCCCAGAATCTTTTTTTTCTTCTCTTTTCTTGCTACAGATTCCAAAGAAATCCAAATTCCGACTGACAACCAAGTACTTTGGAACCCTCATACCTCAGGTAAGAAAAGGCCTGTCCCCTCCCACCCCCCCCCCACCCCCCCGCTGTAGTCAGCTCATGCGTCAGCCCGGGGGTGCTGGGAGAGCCCCCTCCAGATCCAGGGGTAGTCCAGCCTGAAAGGGTAGCAGTAATTTGCAAAGTCCATCCCCAAACAGAAAGGCTCAGGTGTGGGAGTGGCTGTGTGCTGGGGGCCCTGGGCTGTGTATCCAGCCAGAAAGACCATATCCCTGCCTTCCCAGGGCTCCAGTCTAGTGGAGAGAGAAAACGATTAGTCAGGCACCCAACACAATAAAAAAAGGAATGCAGACTGTGATAAGTGAAGCCAACAGGTTGATAAGGTCATTAGACAAGGCGGCTAAAGAAAGCCTCTGTTCAAACAGCTCAGCTGCCGTAACCAAACGCCAGACTGGGTGGCTTAAACATCAGGGATTTACCTCTCACAGTTCTGGTCCAAGATCGAGGTGGCAGCTGGTTCGGTTTCTGGTGAAGGCTCTCTTCCTGGCTGGTAGATGGCTGCCTTCTGGCAGTGTCCTCAGATGGCCTTTCCTGTGAGCACTTCCGGAGAGGGGGAGCTCTCTGGGGCCTCTTCTTACAGGACACTAATCCTATCAGAGCAAGGCCCCACCCTGAAGACTTCATTCAATTGCAATTACTTCCTTAAGGCCACATCTCCAAACACAGCCACACTGGGGATTAGGAATTCAATATATGAATTTGGGGATGAGGGGGACACAAGTATTTAGTCCTAACAGCCTCTTCAGTAGTGATACTTGAAGGTGTGACTGATAGGGTAGCTAAGGGAATTGTCTTGAAGCTTAATTTGCATAACAATCGCATTATTTTTACTCAGACTTTGAGTTTACCTGGGGAGGATTGCAGGCCAACAGAGATGGGGTGTCACCAAATCCCTCCTCATTCCCCCTTGAAGCCACCACTGCTTTCTGAGGAGGTGCCATTTGAACTAAGACCTGAGGGAAGGGAAAGAGCCAAGCTGGGAAAGAATGGAGGGACAAGCATTCAGGGAGAGGGAACAGAGAGTGCAAAGGGTCTTGGGAAAACAGCAGGTCCTATTTGCACAACAGGAGTCCCAGGTGGCTGGCACTGGAGGCGTGTAGAGTGGGGTTGGCAGGGTGTCAGCTGCCAGATCATGCGGTCTCAGGGTTTAGTCAAAATGCAATGGGAAGACATTGGAGGTGTTTATGCAGGGCCAGGACGAGACAGGATTTAGAAACATTTAAGTAAAAGTGTCCCTTTTGTTGGTTGTCCCCACGGGGGCTGCAGTTGGCCAAGATGTTCCCCAACATGAGCATGCAGTTCCTCATCAGAGTCTCTTCCCCACCGCACCTCACCGTGTCCCCCGCTGGCCTTGCCTGCACTCCGGTCCTGGAGGCCCAGGCCTTCGCTGTCCTCCCGAACTCCTCCTTGGCCCCTCTCTTCCTGCTTGGCATGGTAAGCTGTTCCAGGGTGTGGGCAGATGTGGGGCCCCGGACAGGGCTGAGAGCACGCCCTCGGGGTCAGGGGACCGTGTGAATCCTTCCTAGATTCAAACCTGGACTCTGTAGCTGCAGGGCTGTGACCAGAGCCATTACACTAACTGCTTTGGGCTCCTGCAGGCGCTCATTCATTCAATGATTCATTCGTCATTGGTTTGAAGTATGTGTACTGTTTCTGATTCATTCACTCATATCTTCAGTCTTTTATGCATTTGTGTATTGTTCATTCATTTATTCATTCAATTATTCATTAGATTGCTAACTTGAAATATGCTATATCTCTTCTGGTTTATACATGCATTATTATTCATTTATTCATTTACTTATACCCTTGTCCAATTGATCATTCATTTGTATATTTGTTCTTTCATTCATTATGTATTCATCCACACATATCTTTGTTTATGCCTTCAGTGGTATGTTCAGTCTCTCACTTATTCAAGTTTTTATTCCACTGTGGATTTGTGCACTCACTCATGTGATCACTGTGCCGCGCCGTGAACTTTCAGAGGCACCCACTCTGGCCGCTGGGAGTGAGGCCAGACTTTCTCCCACCAGGAGGCACTCACAGGCCGCAGGCAGGTCTGCGCAGTCTCAAGCTGAGACCCATTTTCCCCACTTTGCAGATTAAATGGGTTCTCACAGAGTCGCTGAGGCAGGAAGCTCGGTTTTCTAACTCACCAAATATTTGTTGAATGAATAAATGAATGAATGGCTGTGGGAATAGGGCTGGCCTATGGCCTGACTCACAAGTAGCTTGGGAACTCAGACATGGACTCAGAAGCTGGGGAGAAAATGGTACTTGGTCCCAGCCTATGACTCATCAACAAGGAGGAAGTAAAAGGGAGGTCACGCCCCACCCCAAGCTGACCCTCCCAGCAGTGGAGGCCTTCCAGAGCCCCCAGGCCTTGAGCCAGCACCTCACCTCCTGGGTGTTGTTTTGCAGAGCTCGAACGCTTCTGTGGAGGTTGGTGCCGTGTCCGACAGGCTTGTGGGAGAGCTCAGCTTGGACAAGTAAGTGGACCTGTGGGTCAAGGGGAGGGAGCTGCCCATTCATTCGTGGGGTCCATGGGCTAGCAATGACCTTACAGTGTGCCAAGTACTATGCCATTGCTTTCCCGTTCACCCATCACATCGAAGCTTCAAACAGTGTGCAGAGGGCACAATGTTCCCATTTCACAGACAGTGAAACCAACACTCAGAGACGAAGGGACTTGCCCAAGGCCACACGTCGTAGGGTAACCAGCCATCTCAGTTTGCCCGGAGTGTCCCAGTTGGGGCGCCTCTCAGTCATGGGCCAACTCATGGCTGATGCCACTCCACACTGAACCACAGCAGCCCCCTGCCTCCCCACACCCCCGGCCTTCCTTGGCACTTGGAAAACCCACTTCACCCCCATCCTTGGGACCCTGTCAGCCCTCCCCTGCTGGGAGACTGGGGTCCATGTGCTGGGTTGAATCCCAGCAGAGGAGGTGTGGGAGCGTGGTGTCTGACTTCCAGGCACCTGCATTGGAAGCATAGGTCGCTGTGGTAAGCAACAAACTTTCCAAACTTCGGCGTCCCTGGCTGTAAAATAGGCCCAGGAATTGCGCTTTCACAGCAGCATTGTCCTGAGGATGAAATGAGGCACTAAGATGTGTTGTTGTGTTTGGAGCACTTCAAGGGATAAAAATAAGTGCTCAATAAGTAAAAGGAAAAGAGAGACACAGAAAAAGAGAAACGCAGAAATTGCAGGAGAGACAGAGAAGAGAGACATTCAGAGAGAGGGACACACACACAAAGGAAGGAAGAGACGTCAAGAAAGAGAGACGGAGCGTGAGAGACAGAGAGACAGGCAGATGGGGAGACACATAAGAGAGAGACACAAAAGGAGGAAGAGGGAGGATAGAGGTGACACAAAGAAAAAGAAAGACACCCGGAGAGAGTAGATGCCGTGGCCCCAACATTTAGACCTGGCATCTACCTCTTACTCACACTCACGCTGGTTAAACGGAGTCTTGCTTGACCCAGGCTCCTGCCCATGTCCTCCTTCGCCCTGGCACGGAGGCATCCTTCTTCACCTTGACATGGGTCCCTGAGGCCTCTATGCTGCTCATTTCTGTGACACCCTTCTGAGAAGTGTTACTGCTTTGGGAACAGATGGATTTTAATGTTCCTTGAAGCTCCCGTGGGCCTCTCAGATAGAGGAGCCGGAGAGGACGCAGCTGGGTGGTGGCTGAGCACAGACTTTCTGAAATAACCCACAGGGCTGGGGTCCTGGGGCTCCTAAGTCTTGGTGAACAAGACTGAGTTTTTAAACTTTGTAGGTAATGGAGACAAGAGTGTTGGCCTCCGGGGGACTTATTAGAAATCCTGCTTTGCTCATTGTTGGCTGTGTGGCCTCAGGCAGGTTGTTTGACCTCTCTGAGTGTCAGTTTTCTCCTCTGCAACATGCCAGTGCGATGGCCCTTGCCTCGTGGAGTCTTGCAGGAATTCATTGGGACAAAGTACTCAAGACGGTGATGATAGGGGTTTTAATAAACGGCCTTTTATTTCTCCCTTTCTCTGAGATCACATTTAAAATGCCATAAAGGCTGTAAAGAGGAGATAGTTGATTGGCTCAGGCAATTGAAAAGTCCAAGGGTTTCTGAAGGCCAGGGTGGATCCAGGTGCTTAAGTAATGTCCTTGGGACTCTGACTCCCTCATCTCTTGGCTCTGCTGTCCCCGACGCTGGCTTCATTTTCCAGAAGGCTATCGCCAAGTAGTGACAGAAATGGTCACCTGCAGCTTCCTGATTTCCCTGGAGAAAAAAGAGCATCTCATTGCCAATATTTCCAGCTGAGACCACCTCTCCTTGGGCCAGCCATGAGCCACAGGGCCAACCCTGAAGCAATCACTGTGGCCAGGGAGGTGGAACCTGCCCCTTGGCCAGCCCACCCGCAGCTCAGCACTGACAGTGTAGAGAATGGGTGGTTTCCCCAAAGGAAAAATCGGGGGCCTGTGACCAGAAGACGGGGGATGACTACTGGGAGGGGAAACCAAGCAGCCTTCACCAGAGTGTCCCGTCCTCCCCAGTAACTGAATTCTCATATGAATCAGGAAAATGGTGTCTCAGCCGCCCCTCCCCTTCTCACAGGCTGCTCCTGGAACTGAAGCACTCAGACATCGGCCCCTTCTCGGTGAGTCTGAGGCCCTTGGAGGCTCCTTCCTTCCCCTGATCTTGAGGTAATGGTCCTGAAGACCCCTGGGCTCATGGCATCATTTCAGGAGGCCACTGGTCATTTGCATACAATTTGCATGTGAGGAAATGATGGGAGGAGCTTTGTGGGCCTTGGGCAAGTCACTTTCCTTTCAGAACTTCAGCCCTTCCCCACAAGTCAGGGACAATCCTTCCCATTTGAGCTAATATGGCGAGGCTTCATTGGTGTTAAATGTGCACAATCTGGTATAGAAAATCTGCCCCGTAAATGTTTGTTGAGTGAACAAGTGAACTACTTTGCTGAGCACCTGCTCTATGGCAGGCGCTGCTCCAGGAGTTGGGATATGCTCATGAAGAAGACAGGGAAGCCACCCCTTCTGGAGCTTCACATCATAGCGGGAAAGAGCACAATACGAAAGGAAGATTGCTTCAGTCAAGATCAGTGCTATGAAAAACAAAACGGAAGTGGGGTAGACAGTGATGAGAAGGTTGAGGGTTAGACAGTGTGACCAGGGAAAGCCTCTCTGAGGAGGTGATATCTGGGCCGAGGGAGGCAGCAGGGGGAAGATCTGCCGCAGGCAGAAGAAATAGCAGGGACAAAGGCCCCGGGGCTGGCTCACCCGGGCCTTCTGGGCTAGAGCAGATGATGTTTGAAGGGCAGTGAGGAGCAGTGAACTGTTTCATACAGAGTGACATGACCTGAGTTGTACCTTGCTGAAAGTTGCCCCAGGCTGGGATTAGGGGAATGGAGTTTGGGGACAAGGTTAGACCACATTAATAAATGGGGAGGTGGGCACATTTGTCCATGTGAGAGACGAGGCCAGGAAGAAAGAGAAAGATGATAGATTGGGGACATGTACTTTGGAAGTGAGGTCAGACAAAACCTTTTTTTAAATTTTGTAAAATATGTTTTATTGACTTTAGAGAGAGAGAGGAAGGGAGAGATAGGTAGAAACATAAATATTGATTGGCTGCCTCCTGCACGCCCCTCACTGGGGATCCAGCCTGCAACCTGTGACCTCTTGGTTCATGGGTCGTCACTCAACCACTGAGCCACACTGGCCAGGACAGGCAAAGCTTATTGAGAGATATGATGTATGGGGTGAGGGAAAGGGCATTGAAGAATGACATCTAGATTTTTGGCTTGAGCAGCTGGGTGAGTGGCAAAGTCACTGAGATGGAGAAGGGCAGGTGGGAGGGAGAGGACCAGGGTTCTCACCAGCCCAGGTAGATGATGCCACTACCTGGAATCCCTGACCATCATTAAGTAGACTCACCCCTGCCTCCCTCGCCCAAGGAGGGCCCTGCTGGTGAGCTGCCCACGTAAGAAGTAGCTCAAATGCTCTTCAACAGCTGCCCTGAGTGAGCATCACCCTGGTGACTCCCTTTAGACGCCACAGTATGCGGATTCTGCCCACAGCGCCTTACTGCAGTGGCCTCTTGGTGAACCCCTGGAGAAAATTTCCTTGGATCTCCTGCCCTGCTGGGGTTCTTGTCCCAGCATCAAGAAGGGTTCAGGAATCTGGAAAAGGGGCTGCGCGTAGATAACATAGGAATCCAGAGACTAATAAAGAGTCCGGAGACGAGATATAATTTTGAAAGGCATTGGGGGTCAGAGGACCTTTAGCTAAAGAACTGAAGACTCCTTCCTTGTCTAGGACCCTTGCTTTTATTCACACAATTTGTCCTAAGGCAAGGTGGAGATAATACACTTCAAAGGGTAAGGTTTCAAAGGGTACAGAAGCATTGTCAGTTTGGGGGAATTAGCCTAGGACTGTACAGGTGTTTGGCCAGTAGGAGGCAATAACATGTAGATTAAGATGCCCCTTAACTGTCTGGCAGCCACAATCAGTTTCCTATTCAGGTTTGGGGAAATGCCTTTAGCCATTCCCAACAGGTGACTATATGTGTGACTCAACCCTGTTGAGTCCCCAAGTTTCATCAACCTTGATGAAACTCTTAAAATTATGACATGCTGGAATTGGTCTATGGCACTGGCCCAGTACCCCCACCAAGTGGGTGCAACCCCAAAGTCAGACCGTCCCAGTGTCCCTCCAAATCCGATGGAACTCCAACCAGCCCTTTCCATCTGATGAGAGATTACAACAACAACAACAAAAGCTCAAAGCTACCGCTCTGTATTCTCATGGCATCACTGGTGCTAAGGCACCACAGTGTGACGACTCAGTGGGTAACCAACTGCTGCTTCTGCAGAAAATAAAAATGTTAAGTTCCTAGATTCATGGGAAGAAGGGCACCATATTTGATGAGCCCAGAGAATTACAGCCTGGGAGAGGAGACTCAATTGTTCCAGAAACAAAATGTGCATAATTACAAGTTGTAAATGTCACCGCTGCAGGCAATGCTCTTGAGGGTGTTACATTATAGTTGACTTTTTTTTTTTCATTGCAAAAGCAAAACATATACATTACAGAACAATCAGAACCTACAGGTTTACAAAATAAAAACCATTTCCTAATTTCCCCATTAGCTAATAATTTGAAGTATATCCTTCCTCATCTTTTGCTATGAGTATTCAATAACAAAATGCAATTCTGTGGTTTCCACAGCCCACTTTCCTTACTCGAAAAATATCATAAATATGTGATTATAATTATACTTCTACACTGTCATGCATAACAATTGTGTAGTTTCCTAGCATCAAAGCGCCACCATGTCCTCCAGATGGCTCCCCAAGTGTGGACATGTAGGCTGCTTTTTAAACAATTGTTATTACAGTATAGTTGACATGCAATATTATATTAGTTTTCAGGTGTACAACACAGCGACTTGACATTTATATTCCTTACAATGTGATCACCACACTAAGTCCAGTAACCATCTGTCACCGTGCCAACTTAGCACACTATAAGTGACTATATCCCCCTTCCCCATTTCCCCCCACCCTTCCATCCCCCTCCTCTCTGGCAACCACACATATAAGTGAAATCATGCTGTATTGTCTTCATCTGTCTGAGTTATTTACCCTCCGGGCCCATCCATGTTGTCACAAATGGCAGAATTTCATTTTTTTTTTTTTTTTACTGCTGAGTAGTATTCCATTGTTTTTGTTACATTCATCACTCTTTGAGCATCCTTGCATCTGTTTCTGCCCACATCCTGGTCACTTCCTCAGGATAAATGCCTTAGAGGCATGTTTGCAGCCCACCAAACACACACGTTTTTAAGGCTTTTGATGAACATCGATGAATAACCCTGGGACAGGTTGAGCCAGTGTGCCCTCTAGCCCGCATTTTCACATTTAAATACTCTCTGCCTTGCACCTTATAGTCCAGAACAGTGATGGCGAACCTTTTGAGCTCGGCGTGTCAGCATTTTGAAAAACCCTAACTTAACTCTGGTGCCATGTCACATATAGAAATTTTTTGATATTTGCAACCATAGTAAAACAAAGACTTATATTTTTGATATTTATTTTGTATATTTAAATGCCATTTAACAAAGAAAAATCAACCAAAAAAATGAGTTCACATGTCACCTCTGACATGCACGTCATAGGTTCGCCATCACTGCTCTAGAACTTGCGTTGCCACTGGAACCTTTAGAGTTAGAGACCACTTCCACTTCCGTGACCTTGACCGAGCTGCAGAGTTTTCACATCACTGGGGTCCATCTCTCAGCCTTTTCCAGCTGGGAGGTGCCCTGCGTGGGAGGGAGGGTGATGGAAGACCGCGCTGCCTGCATGCCTGACGTGGGTCCGTCCTCCTCTGGTTTCCAGGTTGAGCTGCTACAGGCCATCATGAACTACATTGTGCCCACGACTGTGCTTCCCAAGGTTAACGGTAAGGAGCTTTGCAGAAACACCTGAGCTTTAGTCCTGGGAGAAGTAGTAGGGATGGTTCTTAGAGCCACCTAACACCTGGCTCCAGGTGTGGGGGCTGAGGGGTGGTCACCTCAGGTGGCACCTGGCCCAGATTCGGGATGAAGAAAACGGAACTCTGCGTGGGTGGCATTCTTATTAAGGCCCATCTGATCCTTATGAGGTGGGGGATTATTAATATCTCCTGCTTTCATGGGAGGAGGTCAGAGAAGTTGAATGACCAGGCCACAGAGCAGGTGAAAGATGGAGCTTGGGTTTCATCTCACCTCTGAAGCCAGAGCCCTTGGCCTTTCTCCAACTCTGGGAGGAAGGCCAGGGGAGAAGGGTCCCAGCTAAGGTCTTATGCTCACCACACTGGTGAGCCTGCCGCTAACGTTGGCATAGCCAGGGGCGACGGTACACAGAGGCCCACATAGCATGTGGCTAGACTATTAAAAATAATAAATGAAGGCAACCAATTATCATATAGAGTCTGACTCATCCTCCCACCTTGACACATGTAGCTTCATAATGACCTAGGAGACCAGGTTTGAATTTAGCATCATCCTGAGTTCCAATTCAGAACGTGGTGGTGTCGGAGAGCTGATCCCTGGCCACCGCCCATCTCTGATTTCATCCTAAACATGGAGGGGCTTCCTGCAACCACAAGTAGATACCCCCAATCACGTGTCCACAGGCCGTCCACACCCGTGTGAGCAGCGCCCCCTGGTTGCCACCCAGGCCTGGTGTCCACCAGCAGGGTGCTCACCCTCAGCAGGTGATCGTGGTCAGGAGGCCTGCTCAGGTCCTGGACGTGAGCTTGGGTGATGGGGCGGGAATGCGAGGGTCCCAGGTTTCTCTCCAGTCCAGGGAGGCCGCCCACCTGGCCCCATCTCCTCCCGTCTCCTCCCTGATCCTTTCCTGAACCTCCATTGCAGAGAGGCTGCAGAAAGGCTACCCTCTCCCGCTGCCCACCCACGTCCAGCTCTTCAACCTGGTGCTTCAGTCTTACCAGGTGAGTCCCAAAGGCCTCTTTTCACCCGGTCTCCACCACAACCGCAACTGGTGCTGAAAGGCTTTCCCTATGCAAGCCCCGTGCCAAGCACTTTCTACCCTTACAGCACCCCTGGAAGGTGGGCACTCTTGATAAACAGAGAGGGAAGCCCAAGACTCAGAAATGCCACGTGGCTATTTAATGAAGTTCAGATCCAAAGCCAGGCCCCTGCATATATTTTTTAATTGATTTTCTTAGAGAGGGAGAGAGAGAGAGAGAGTGAGGGAGGGACATGGATGTGAGAAACATTGATTGGTTGCCTCCCATATGCACCCCAACCAGGGAGCCAATCTGCAACCTGGGCATGTGTCCTGACCAGGAATCGAACCAGCGACTTTTCGAACCAACTGAGCCACACCGGCCAGGGCCAGGTCCCTGCTTGTAACTGTTGGCTGCATCATTCGCACCTGACACCTGGTAAAAATGGAACTCCCTCGGTGCCATAGAGGCAGCTGCATTTAATTATTGTTGCATGCCTCTTCTTTTGCATCGGCGTCATTCCACGCCTGTGGGTATGAAGCCTGGTTAGTGGCTGGCAAATTCAGATACCAGTCCGGCCCACCTCCTCCTGCCCTTCTCCCAGCCCGACCCCCAGCAGCATCGGGCACTCTTTACCCCTTTCTTGGGAGCAGTCTTCTTAGCTTCAAAGAGCCCCCTCTCCCTGTTTGCCAGCTGCCTCTCCCTGGGGCCTTTCAGTCCCCTTTGCTGCTTCCTGCTTCCCCTTCCTTCCCAGAGGGAGCTCCCCGGGTTCCTGCCCAGGCTCTGCCTTCCCCACTATGGGCTTTCCCTGGTCACGGCCATCGGCTCAGGCTCAGCAGCCACCGTTATGCCACCCCGAGGCCCGAGCCTGTCCCAGCGAAGCTGATCGCTCTGCAACAAACCATCGCCTCCTGTTGCCCTCCTTACCTTAGTCATTGTCTTTCCTGATAACCTCATGGCCCCATGGGAACCCCCACCACCCAGATTCCTTGCCCTCCCTCATTCCCAACATCCAAGCAACCCCCAACTCTTTAGACTAGGGAACTAATAGGGCGAAGAGACTGGAGAAAAGTAGATGAGAGAGCAGAGAAAACACATCTCCTATTTGCCCACCTTTTCCCAAGTTCATCCTTAAAAGAAATAATGACCCCACGGCACCATTTTATTTCTTCATCTGTGAAAGTTCTGAGTAAAGGGCAGGCAGGAGCAGGGAAGTGGGTTGGCAACCTTGGCTGGAACAAGGGCTCCCTTGAGCTGCCATGAGGCCGGGGTGACAAATGAAGGCCCTGGAGCTGCCCGGGGGTCTGCACATCTGAGAGCGGCCGAGACATTCAGGGGCGCTGTGATGTGCAGACCCCAGAGATGCGACCCGAGTGCCCACTCACTCCGCCTTTCCGTCAGTGGACAGCACCACTCTGCCCTCTCCCAAAGTTCTCTTCTAACAACCCGGCAGCCCCACCCTCACCACGGGGGTGCGCTTCCAGCTGTTGACAGCATTGTCTTTTCCTAGAACTTCCTGCTGTTTGGAGCAGATGTTCTCTACAACTGAAGTCGCCACCGGTGCGGGGCTGTCAGCACACCAGCGGCTGAGGGGTTGTCAACACTGTTCCCTACAGGCCCGCGGGCCACCTTTCTCCAGGCGCCCCCTCTAGCTCTTGACCCAGAGACCCTTGCGAACGTCTCTAAACTCAGGTTTAGAAATGACCTAAGCATGGAGAGCCTTGTTGCTTGGGAGAGTATGTGCTGTGTATTTTAGGGATTATGAGCTTCTTTCAAAAGCTAAGCCTGCCCAGACATTTCCGCCAGGAATTGCATTTCAGTTGCGTGACCACAATATGTCTCTTTGTGCTTCACACACACACACACACACACACACACATGAACAAAAAAGAGAAACACCTGGGTTTTTTTTAAAATGTGGAATGCTGTGTGATGGTATTGTTTCTTGTTTTATGTCCATTCATTCATTCATTGGCTGTACCCAGCCTGGGCATCAGTGCACAGCACAGATACAGTCACCTCTTCATTTTTCTAGTTACTACCTTGGGCCCCCACATGCCTCTGTTAGCAAGAAGCGCCATTGCTCCCCTTTGGACACTGACTAAGAGTCCAAAGGGAGTCTTGCTTTCTCATGTCAGAGTGCTGTGTAGATGGGCCCGCTGGGCTGTTGTTCCTGCCACTGCCACCTGGTGTCGCTGTTGAACAGTTATCCTGCAAAGCCCGTTTTCCCTGCCCCACGCTTGGGCCCAAGGATGATGGTTCCCTTAATCCAGTGGTTCTCAACCTTCCTAATGCCGCGACCCTTTAATGCGGTTCCTCATGTTGTGGTGACCCCCAATTTCATTGTTACCAAATGAACATAATTAAAGCACAGTGATTAATCACAAAAACAATATGTAATTATATATATATGTTTTCCGATGGTCTTAGGCGACCCCTGTGAAAGGGTAGTCTGACCCCCAAAGGGGTCGCGACCCACAGGTTGAGAACCGCTGCCTGTGCTCTCCTCTCCTGCCCAGCCCTTGGGCCCAAAGCAGAACTGGGCCAGGGGACAGAGGCCATTGCAGGTTTCAGTCGATCGCATTTTCAGCTGCAATTAGCCCTTCCCCATGACTTTCCAGGCTGGCGTGGAAGCCGGGTCACCAGTCCAGACCGTCCTTGAACTCTTAGTGAGCCTCCTCTGGGGCTTCAGGATAGTTCCAGCCATAGAACAGCAGGTGTGGCAGTCTCAGGCCATTAGATGGGCTCTAACAGCATTTTATTTCAAATTGATTGAGCATTTCTGGAAGGCCTCTTTGAGCTGCTGACATCTGGTCTGAGACCAGAGGGGTGAGGAAGAGTTTGAAGCAGTCAGTGGGGTGTGAGGTGACATGACCAGGGTTAGCTTTTAAAATGTTTTGTTGTGACTTCTGAAAGCATTGGAGGGGCAAGAGTGGAAGGGGGTGTGCATAAGTTAGGAATCTGTTGTTCAGACTTCATCCAGGCAGGCGATAATAAAAATAGACAAAAGCGTTTGTCGTGATGAAAAAGCGGATAAAAGGTGTTTTTAAAGAAAAACGTACACACTTCTGCTAACACCATCAATCCTCTGACAAATGGAGGTGGAGGCTCTGGGGCCACAGGGGAAGGGAGGGTCATTAATCAAGCACAGCACATGAACGATTTTATTTAATCCCGAGGCACTCTCACCTCCCAAAGTGGGAAGTGGCCAGTCCTCTTAGATTGAGTCACTTTCCCTGGGTCCACAGCTTGCAAGTGGCAGAGCTGAATTCCCACCCTCTCTGCCCTCACAGCCCATGGTCTTTCCACTCCTCCCAGGTGTCAAAGTGTTGTGTGTCTGATGCTTGGGACGGGCAAGGCAGAACTACCAAGTTCAGTTGTACTGGTTTGCACTGTAGACAGGTGTCAGGCTGGGGGAACAAAATCCTTTCTCTAGTTTGCCCACCAAGAGGATGCGCCTTTTCCTACTTGCCTAGCGGAGGCTCTGAAATAAAACAGAAAAGGGGCCAGTGGGGCTGGAAGGAAGAGCATGAGTGGGGACACAACACGGATGAGCAGGGGATGACACAATCCAATCCTCGTTTTCAAAAGACCCCTCTGGTTGGAATCGGGAGCAGAGCTGGTAAGTACAGGGACACAGCCCTGCCTCCCGCACCTTCACCTCATCTCCCACCTTCTCTTTGGACATAGCTGCCTCCCCGCCCCCATCCTCTACTCTCCGAAACACTCAGGCAGCCCCCGTTCCACTCTATAGAAAAAGAAAAGGCAGTATTTCTTGAGCCTGAGGACTGGTGAGTGGAACACACTGTGCCCTGGGGACCGCTCTCTAGTGGCTGAGAAACAGGCAGTTGTTTGGGGGTGTGATCTGAGGACTCCCCAAGACAACCCAACTCAGCTGCCAGGCTGCCTACAAACTGCTGTCAGGGCGGCTTCTCCCTTAGGCGGTGCCGCTCCGAGGCCTGCTGACGGCTGGTTTCCTTGGGGAGTGCTGAAAGCGCTCTCAGATTAGATGACTGGGATAGTTGCACACGTCTGTAAATACAGCAAAAACCACTGAACTGTACCCTTTACATGGGCGAGTGCTACGGTATGTGAAATATATGTCGATAAAGCTGTTAAAAAGCAGAAAGAATTGCCTACTCCAGCCTTCCTAAAAGCTCTCCATTTAATCAGCTTCCTTTGGGGGTCAAGCATTGCCCTCTGGGGTTCCTTTTGGAAATGGAGATATTAAATATGATGGAGGGGTGCCCTCTGTGGGGAGACGAGGGGAGGGCCGTGCGGAGACTAACGCTGTGCTTAGCATTTTTGCCACATCCCCTCAGAGGCCATGAGTGCCCCAGCCCTGGGCTAGTCTCTTCACATCTGTTATCTCATCTAATCCTCACGACTCTGAAAGCAGAAAAGGGGTCCCCATTTTCCAGATGCAGAGTCTGAGGTTTGGGGAGGTGCTGTGGCCCGCTCGAGGTCACTCAGAGCTTGGGCTAGGGAGCACCGGGCCCTAGTTTCAAAAGTCAGCCCAGCTATGCACGGCTGCACAACTGTCCAGATGGTACTTACCCTCTCCAATCCTCTATTTCTTCCTCTGAACGTAGAGGGAAAACCTCGCCCTTGTGTTTGGCGTGAGGTTGTTGGGAGGAGCCGGTGGTATCATTAATAAGCTCATGGCATGGTGGTTCTGAGCATGGGCGGTGCTCCCGGACACTCTGGGCTCAAATCCCAGCCCTGCTATTTATCAGCTGTGTGAACCTGGGCAATTAACTCTCTGGGCTTGGATTTTTCTTATCTGAATCATAAGAATACCAACCTCACAGGGTTGTTATGAGAATCAAATATATGTGCAACCTGTGGGCCTAGGACCTGACACATAGCAATCAAAGTTAGCTCTAAATATCAGTAAATCCAGTAAATCCTTCTCTCTATACTATAAGGACTTGCCATAGTTGCAGTCCCAATGCCTGGCATATAATAGGCGCTCAGTAAATATTTACTTTCAGAATCATCTAGGATTTGAATTCATGTCTGAATTCATAGTGATTCAAAGCCACTATGTCGGTGATTCTCAAAGTATAATCCTGAGCTGCCTGCCCGGAGAGGCCTGAGCCCAAGAATCGGAACCGCGGGCTGGCCAGAAAGCAGGGTTCAGGGCTGGCCCACAGTGTGATGTGGGCCAGTCTTCTCCCCCTCTCGGTTTCAGCTTCACCATCTGTAAAAGCAGGGGCCCTCTGGAATTCCGGGAAAGGAATCCAATAAAGCGAGCTCTGGCAAATATTAAAGAAGTTCTGGCTGAGAAGTTTTCATTTTAACAGAAGCTCCTTAGGGTCCCCAAAGCTATCAAGACCCAGTGAAATGAGGCCACTGCTGGGATTTTAGATGCTGCCAATTGCAGAGGCAAAGGGAATGGGAGGGAGAGATGGGAGGGCTCTCAGGTTCCTCGGGGTCCCCTTGGGGTGAGGGGTGGTGTATCCATTTGGCCAGCCCTGCTCCAGGGGGTCTCCTGGCATCTCAAGTAGGTGATACACAAGCTTCAAACCACACTGGATTGTCACTGACATTCCTATTTTTCTTCTGTACATCCCCATGCCTCAGGGCTCGTGTGTGTGTGTGTGTGTGTGTGTGTGTGTGTGTGTGTGTGTGTGTGAGAGAGAGAGGGGGGTGGGGGGCCTAGGAGAGGGGCTGCCAACAATATTAAAGCCTGGAATTCAAAGTACCCTACAGAGATCCAGAACCGCAGGTCTTCATAACATCTTTGTCTTCCAGCGAGAGCTGATGCTCTCAGGAGTGTGGGCACCGCCAGGGGAAAGTGCACTGAAAACAGAAGTGAACAGAGACACAGAACTGCGAACGTGGAGCTCATTTTGCCCCTGTACTTGAAGCGTGGTCCAACATCAGCACCACCTGGGAGCTTGTTAGAAATGCAGAGTCCTGGCCCCCAAGGGAATCTCCTGACTCAGAATTTGCATTTAAACAAGATCCCTGGCATATATATATACCACATTCTTTAAAATATATATATATATTATTGATTTTTTACAGAGAGGAAGGGAGAGGGATAGTTAGAAACATCGATGAGAGAGAAACATCGATCAGCTGCCTCGTGCACACTCCCCACTGGGTATGTGCCCACAACCAAGGTACATGCCCTTGACTGGAATCAAACCTGGGACCCTTGAGTCCGCAAGCCGATGCTCCATCCACTGAGCCAAACCATTATCCATTCATCCATCCATGGGCACTTAGGTTGTTTCTCGATCTTATTGTGAATAATGCTGTAATGAACATGGGGGTGCCGCTATCTCATCCATATCCTGTTTTCATTTCCTTTGGCTAAATACCCAGCCCTGGAATGGCTGTATCGCATGGTAGTTCTATTGTTAACTGTTTAAGGAACCTCCATACTGTTTTGCATAGTGGCTGCACCAATGTACAGTCCCACCAACAGTTCACGGGGGTTTCCTTTTCTCGCATGCAGAAGCTGTGTGGTATGTGTATACAACGAGTGCTATGCAGCCACGAGGGAGCAGGAGACCCTGCCATGTGCAACACATGGATGAAAGTTGAGAGCATTATGCTAAGGGAGATAAGTCAGACAGAGAAAGACAAAGACTGTATGATCTCACTTACATATGGAATTTTAAGTAGCCAAGCTCATAAAAACAGAGAGTAGGCTGATGGTTACAAGGACGAGGGGTGGGGCAGTAGGAGAGATGGTGTTCAGGGCGACTTAGAACCAGTGGATAAATAAGTCCTGGAAATCTAATACATGGCAGAGTGATCGGAGACAGCACCACTGTATTATGGATGTTAAAGTTGCCAAGAGACTAGATTTTAATTGTTTCCACCCCCAAAACCAAAATGATAATTATGTGACAGATAGAGGTGTTGGTTCATGCTATAGCGGCCATCACATTACAACTAGAGGCCTGATGCATGAAATTCGTGCATGGGTAGGGTCCCTAGACTTGGCCAATGATCAGGGCCTATCTGCAAGGAGACTGGCGGGGTGATTGGGGGAGCCCTCCCCCCGCCACCCCGCACTGGCACCCACCTTGGCTGGCCTGGGGACTGCAGGCTGGGGGCAGCTCCTGTGTTGAGCGTCTGCCTCCTGGTGGTCAGTGTGCATCATAGCAACCAGTTGTTCCACCAATTGTCCTGCCGTTTGGTCAATCTGCATATTAGGCTTTTATTATATAGGATTATATAGGACAGTGATGGCGAACCTATGGCACGCGTGTCAGAGGTGACACGAGAACTCATTTTTTTTGGTTGATTTTTCTTTGTTAAATTGCATTTAAATATATAAAATAAATATCAAAAATATAAGTCTTTGTTTTACTATGGTTGCAAATATCAAAAAATTTCTATATGTGACACAGCACCAGAGTTAAGTTAGGGTTTTTCAAAATGCTGACACGCAAAGCTCAAAAGGTTCGCCATCACTGACATAGGATATACTAGTATAAATATATCAAATCAACACGTGATATACCTTACCCTTATAGGTCAATTATATTGCAATAAAAATACATTTAAAAATAAATAAACAGGAGCCCTGGAGGATTCAAGAAATGCTGTCCTGGTCCAACACCGTCATCGGTACTTGGAGGGAAAGTGAGGGTCGGAGAGGGGCATGGCTTGCCCCATGTCACACAGCCCATCAGGCGAGGAGCCCAGACAAAGACCCAGGTTTCTCTGCTGTCAGTGCTTCCCACTTCAAGCAGTTCCCTCCCCCACACAACCTCCGTGTGACCTTCCAGATCCAGCAGAATGTTGGCTCTCCACAAAGGCTTTCTCAGTGGCCGCCCGAGACTCCCTTGGTGGCATTCATCTCTGTGTATTTTCAGTTCTCTCTCTCCCAGCCCACTGTCCCCACACAAGACCTGCAGACTCTGGAAAAGAATTCAGAGCTCTCCACAAGAGGAAGGCGCCTGCTACAAAAGATCCATGAGCTGATTGTGCCCCTCAGGGTCCAGGCAGGAAACCGGAATCCAGCTCAGATGGCTCTTGGGATTCAAATGAAGAGGCTGGGAGAAAGGCTTAAGGAAACTGGGGAAGGAAGTTGCAGCCCCAGGAACTAGCATCTCTAAACTTGAAGGGCAAAAATGGAGTCGGGGCATCCACGCCCAGTGAGGGCTGGAGACTGGTGAGGGGCTCAGGGGTGACACGATCATAGCCAGAACTCTCTGCCCACCTGTGGCTGAACCCAACTACAGGTGGGGAAGCTGAGTCACGGAGTGCCCAAAGTACCCAGTGAGCGAGTTAGGGTTCACACCCAGGCCATCTGTCCCCAGAGTCCACACTCTTCACCTTACACTATGTTCTGCTTTATGTTCATTCACTCTTTAAACCAGCGGTTCTCAACCTGTGGGTCGCGACCCCTTTGGGGGTCGAACGGCCCTTTCACAGGGGTTGCCTAAATACATCCTGCATATCAGATATTTACATTATGATTTATAACAGTAGCAAAATTACAGTTATGAAGTAGCAACGAAAATAATTTTATGGTTGGGGTCACCACAACATGAGGAACTGTATTAAACGGTCGCGCAATGGGAAGGTTGAAAATCACTGCAAAAACAATTACCTCCTACATCCACTCAGCATTCTGAGCACTGTGGTTTCCAAATTCTGGGTTTTCTAAATTCTTTTCAACCTTTGTAATCAGAACACAGTAAATATTGTTCTTTTGAAAGGGGGAGCATGTTCACTGCTGTGGGACTTCCTGGTGACAGGGTGGTGGCAGCTGTGGCTTTCATAGAAGTGAGTGGACAGCCTGGTAGGAGAAAGGCCTGGGGGTTCTGACCAGCACTGGGGTCACACTGTTGCTGGGGCCCCTGCTGGGTCACCAAGGCACCTTGAGCAGGGGGAGCCCCTATAGCAGTGGAGGCCTGGCCTGAGGCCACAGGGCACGCCGGCCAGGGCAGATCTAAGGTCCAATGTTTGCCGCCGTGGGAATTCCCCCAGCACCCACAAATGGCGCTCAGCCTGGGACATCCTCCAACTGCCACCAGAAGACAAACCTCTGTGTCCCCATGATGTCCTCACTCTCACACTCTCCAAGGGTGAAAGGGCCCATGGGAGTCACCTGCTCTGTCCTCATTTTACAGAAAGAAACTGGGGCACTGGAGGACACAAGGCTTGCTGAGGGTCACAGGCCAGGCAGGGCTGAGCCAGGTTGGGACACTGGTTTCCTGATTCCCAGCAAAGGACCGGTCCCCACCCCGGCAGGCTGAGCCCAGGAAGCAGAAGCCCCCAGGATGGCTGAGTCCTCTCAATCCTGCCTTCAGGAGCACCTGGGCTGCTAGGGCGACAGCCAGGACCTCAGGAACCACAGCCCGAGGACAGAGGAGCTGAGAGGCCTGGGCTGTGTGCTCCGTGTGGGGAGTCCCCAATTCTAGTGCCTTTTGTGACCCGCGGGGGAGACACTGTCACCCCACCCCGTTTGATTGGTTGAGGCAGTCACCATGACCTCCCAGTTTCAAGGGCGGGCACCCAGACTGCAGCTTTTGATGGGAGGAGTAGCAAAGAATTTTTGTCCGTATTTTTAAAGGACCACAATTAGGAAACAGCAGAGAATGGATAATGCTGTGGTGGAGAAAGTGCAGAGGACTCTGGGACCGCAGAGAGGGCCTTTCTCTAATCCAGGAAAACCTGGGGGAGACTAGGGAAGGCTTCCCGGAGGTGAGGGTAGAACAAAACTCACAAATATAGGGAGTCCTTGGGGACCCCAATGAGTTTAGCACAACCCCTACTATAGATTTTGTTTTCCCAAATGAAATTTCATCATCTTTACTTGCTGCAAATACAATATTACCCAGAACCATGCCCCCCCAAAAAATTTTAAATACCAGCAAGCAAACAGATTTTTATTATTTTTATTTACTTATATTTTTTTTGATTAATCCTCAGCCGAAGATATTGTTTCCATTGATTTTTGTTTGTTTGTTTTTTAGAGAGTGGAAGGGAGGGCGGGAGGGAGGAGTAGAGAAACATCCATATGGGAAAGACACAATTGGTTGCTTCCTGCATGCGCCCTGACCAGGGATCAAACCTGCAACCCAGGTACGTGCCCTTGAGTGGGAATCAGACCCAAGACCCTTCGGTGCACGGACCGACGCTCTAACCACGTAGCAACACCAGCCAGGGCAAAAGTATTTTTTTAAAATACCTATAATCCTGCCCATCCAACCAGAGACAATCTCTCATAACTCCTTGCTAAGAATTCTTCTGATTGGCAAACATGGAAATAGAACAAAGAACAGAACCTCACCCGATGGTGCCATGAGAAACCGACCCCTCCTGGCTCTCCTTCCTTATCAAGAAACTCACTGATTGCTGCAGCCTCACTTTCCATGGCTGTCTCAGCGTTAGCTTCACCCGTGCCCCTTGGTGGGACACCTTAGGTCGGTCCCCCTCCTTCTTGTTTCACGTAGCGCAGCAACGGGCACCTTGGAGCAGCGACAGGTTTGCACGCTGACTTAGCTCTGTAACGCTGGGTCAGGTGGCTGGTGTTTACTGACTTGCCGTTGTTACTCACCTTCCTGAAATGTTACTACCACCCTGTTTTCCCAGGGCGGGGTGGGCATGGGGGTGGGGACGGTTCTTTGTTAAACAGAGTGGAGTATAAAGAGGAGAGAATCTGGAGGCGCCAGGCTGGCTTTGAGTCCCAGCTCTGCCCTTTCCTGGGTATAAATCTTTAAAAAAATATATATTTTTTTTTATTGATTTTTTTACAGAGAGGAATAGAGAGTTAGAAACATCGATGAGAGAGAAACATCGATCAGCTGCCTCCTACACATCTCCCACTGGGGACGTGCCTGCAAACCAAGGTACATGCCCTTGACTGGAATAGAACCTGGGACCTTTCAGTCCGCAGGCCAATGCTCTATCCACTGAGCCAAACCGGGTAGGGCCTGGGTGTAAATCTTGAGCATGTGCCAGC
The DNA here is from genome assembly GCF_014108235.1 of Myotis myotis. Taxonomy (NCBI): domain Eukaryota; kingdom Metazoa; phylum Chordata; class Mammalia; order Chiroptera; family Vespertilionidae; genus Myotis; species Myotis myotis. The sequence goes on along the minus strand of NW_023416401.1, from coordinate 55,947,088 downwards.
CTCTCTGAGCGTCATTCAGCCTTCCTAGCAATGCTCATGGGGTTTTGTGTGAGCGGGGTGGACAGATGTTGTCACCTGGGGCCGGGCCGACCTACCCTCTGACCCTGGGGCAGCAGCAACTGGCATCTAAGTCTGACCCATGACCCCGGCTGTGTCGCAAGCAGGTTCCAGACCCTGTGCCTCCCCCTCCTGTCCTGATTCCAGGAACCTGTCCCCACACAGGAGCTGCCCCAGCCAGCGCAGCTGCTACTTAAGGAAGCTGGGCCCCGCCTGCACTTGCGCAGTCCTGCCCATCCACCCGGACTCCAGGATGGGGGCCCCGGCCAGGGTCCTGCCCTCTCTGCTGCTGGGGCTGCTGCTCGCGTCCTCCCCGGGGGCCCCGGGGGCCAACCCCGGCCTGGTCGCCAGGATCACCGACCAGGGCCTGCAGTATGGTAAGGAGCGCTGGCTGTGGGCTGGACTGGCTGACCCGCTTGGCACCAGGCTGCTCTGGGTTCGCGGTGCACAGACAGGGCACTCTTCCTCCGGGCATGTGGCCTTCCGGCCAGGTGGCCCTGGCTGGAACTCTGGCCTCATCACCCTACCGCTGAGTCGCTCAGGCACTTCCTTGTCTTAGCTGGGTTCCCGCCAGTCAACAGACACAAGGATTTGGGTGCAAGTAGTTGATTTGGGAGTTGATTTCAGGACACACCGTAGGGGAGAGGCAACGGGAGATGGGAGAGGGCAGGAGGGCAGGAGGGGGATGTTATTAAACCAGCTCCCACCCAGGGACTGCAGCAATTCCACTGGGGAAATTCTTGGTAAAGTTTGAAAATATGTGCCTGAGAACTAGAAGTCAGAACGGTGGTTACCTCTGGCCAGTGGAGACCGGGAGGCGTACGAGGGAGCCTGCAGGGTGCTGGGAAGGTGCTGCCTACCTCTCAGCTGGGGTGGTGGTTACAGGTGTGTATCGAAGCTTTAAAATTACCTGGCAATTTCTTACGATTGGTGCCCTTTGGGTATTTACGTATTTTATGCCTCCATTTTAAAGAATAGGCAAAAGTAGGAGTATTTTTTAAAAGATGCTAAACCAATGCATCAGAATTCATCCATCCATGGGGGCAAGGGATCGGGGGTATTTATACACTGCTCCCCACAGAACTGATCAAGGGCAGCTCCTCATATTCAGGGAGCCTCGATTGCCTTATCTATTAAATGGGGTAATAACATTCCCTCAGGAAAGGTTGCTGGGAGCCCAGACTGGCTGGGGGCAGAGAAGGAAGTCAGGGAAGTCTTCCCGGGGAGGGGAGGTAGAACAGGTAAGGGGAGTTAGCCAGAGGCAAGGGGTGGCACTCCGCACAGGGACTGGCTCATGCTTTTGCTGAGGAAGGAATGCATGTTGAAAAGAGGCAGACCGCTGGTCAGCGGCGTAGGCATGTCCTCCTTGAGGGCAGAGTCCTGGCTCCCTCATATTTCAGAACAAGCAGAAGGTCCTGTTTATACTGAAACCCTAAATCAAGCAAAATTTGCCTTTGTCCCTTCCGCGTGTGACTGTGCCATGTTTATTTAACCCGCTCTCTGGCGTTGGGCTTTTTGGTCCTCCCAGTGTTTTTACTGTGTAAACCCGCCTGGCCGTTCCCGGCATTGCCGAGTGCCTGCTGTGCGCCAGGCACCTTGCCAGGGCTGCCTTTGATCCTCCCAGCCCCTGTGTGCTCTGCGGGGGTTTCCTTTCATCCTCGCGCACCCCAAGGAGGAAAGTATCATCACTGCGTTTTGACAGATGGAGAAAGTGAAGGCTGAGGACTTGTTCAAGGTCACCCAGCTAGAATGATGCCAAAGCCTGGATTCTATCCCTAAAATCCTCACAGTTTCTTCTGCTCAGGCTAGAAGGCACGTAGCTGGGTTCCCAGGAGCCAACAGACACAAGGATGCAAGTAGTTGATTTGGGGGTGAATGGGAACCACCCATGAAGGGACGAGAACCGCCCACACAAGCACGCGGCCGGCCCTTCTCCCCTCGTGGAGTTGCTGACACGGGCATTCTGTTTGCGCACCATGAAATGGGCACGTAACCCATGTAATGCCGTGATATCCCCAGTGTTTCTCAAGCCACCTGGCATGCAGAAGGGCTCCATAACCCGTAACTGGAGTGAGCGTTAATAAGGAAGTCGGCGTCTCTCCCTGGGTGGTGGGAGCCTCTGAAGGGATTGGAGGGGAGGGAGGCAGGCTGACTAGGTTGACTCTCAGCTTCTTCCTGTCCACAGTGGCCAAGGAGGGGCTGGTGGCCCTGCAGAGGGAGCTGCATAGAATTACGCTGCCTGACTTCACTGGGGACTTCAAGATCAAGCATGTTGGGCGTGGGCACTACGAGTTCCACAGGTGGGGCCCCGAGCGGGCTGGGCAGGGGTGGGAGCCTGGAGAGGGAGGGGGAGCCCGAGGAGTGGGTCGGAGCCCTCTGGGACAGACAGTGGCATAGTTTCTCACCGAGTTCAGAAGGAAGTTCCGGGAGGGAACTGGCTCAGCTATTTGCTCATGAAACAAATATAAATGAGGACATACTGACTGTGGACCTGAGCCTCAGTTTCCTTACCTGTGAAATGGGGATGACTCTGCTACCTCCTTTGGGTAATAATAATCCAGGCTCTCCAGTCTGACCCCTTGGATATAGTCCGGAAGGGAAGATAGACCTTAAACTTTAGACACAGTAGCCCAAGGGTTAGAGCTGAGGTTTGAACATCTGGAAGAGTCAAGGAAGGCTTCCCAGAGGAGGTGGCATTTGAGCTGAGTCTTCAAAGGGTTATTATATACTAGAGGCGCGATGCACGAAATTCATGTACAGGTAGGGTCCCTAGGCTGGCCGGCGATCAGGGCCGATCAGGGCCTCCGGCTGCCAGCCGGGGCCTGCCTTCCTTCTGTGCCCTGGTGGTCAGTGCACATCATAGTGATCAAACTCCCAAGGGGACACTTTGCATATTAGCCTTTTATATATATAGCTGAGCAGCTGATGCTAAAACAAAGAAAAGACATGAGGCAGTGTTTGAGGGGCAGACAGTGAAAGGAGGGGAATTGAGCCCACAGCTCCTCACTCCCTCCCTGCTCATGACCATTGTTTCCTTCCTTCCTTCTTTTATTCAGTCCACCAGCAAGCGTTTATTGAGCACCTACTCGTTACCAGGCAGATAAAATGGAACGTGGCCATTCTTTTCCCACTGATGGCCCACAACAGTGTGTCATCTTGGTTTGCTGCCCTCGGCCCTTTTGGCGTCTGTATTCCAGCTGCCCTTGGACTTCCCTGAATCTGATCCTCACTCCCCCCACGCACACACACCTGAATGTATTAAGGGAGGGGATGGCAGGGGGAAGGAGGTGCAAACCCAGAGGGGTGTGTCCACGACCGTACTCAGATCCCACCCCCCCCCCGCCCCCCACCCCCCCCACCCCCATGCATGAGATCTGTAGGCTTGATCCTGAGTATGTGACTTTGGGCAAACGCCCCTCTTCTGTGAGTTTCTATCTCCTTCTCTGTGAAAGGGAACAAGGATAGTCCTGACCCCTCTGTGAGTGCGAGGTGCTTGCCTGGCGGTGTGGTTGGTGTGGGGCGCACAGCAGGCACTTGGTACGTGGGGGGAACCAGACACCTGCCTGAAGCAGCCCTGCTGGTCCAGTTCCCACTGCGGGGAGGTACAAGGCGAGATCAAGGCCCCGGCCAGGGCTGATGCTCCCTCCGTGTCTCTCTCCCCAGCCTGCACATCCACAGCTGTGAGCTGCTGAGCTCTGCTTTGACACCCCTTCCTGGCCAGGGCCTGAGCCTGTCCATCTCCGACGCCTCCATCCGGGTCCAGGGCGACTGGAAGGTGCGCAAGTCATTCCTGTAAGTTTGCTCGGCTCCCAGGCTCTCGGGCCCTTGGCCTTGGTCCCATTCTTCTCGGGTCCAAGTAGCTCCTCCCTCTTCAGAAGGCCACATGGTGGATTCCACAGCCAGAGACCCCCAGGTTCCAAGTCCTGGCTCTTGGGCCAATTTCTTCCCATCTTCTGCCTCCCTGGTGGGGTGTCCGTGAGAAAAGTGAGATAATCCCGTGCTTTCTCGGTTTGCTTCCCCCGACAGCAGACCCCAAGGCTTCACGTGAAGGTACCTTATCTGGGAAATGATCTAAGGAGGCACCCGTAGCCGTTGGGGGAAGGGAGGCAGGAAGGGAAGGAAGACACTCTGAGACCCTCTGGGGACAGTGTGGGTGGGGCACGCCTTTGAGTTACCCCAACGCAGACGGGCGACCGTCTTCCTATTTGCCATTGGTCAAGGGAGGCTCCCCAGGCACTTGGACCCTCCAGGGTCCTTGGATGGAAGGTGGGTTTGTCTGCCGTTACGAAATACCCCAGACTCCCAGTTGAAGCATCAGAATTTTATTTTTCTTGCACGTCTGGAGGCTAGGGGTCCGAGATGAAGGTGTCAGAAGGTCTAGTTTCTTCTGAGTCCCCTCTCCTTGGCTTGCAGATGGCCGCCCCCTGTGTGTCCTCACATGGTCACCCCTCTGTGCATGCACCCGGGCCTCTCTGCGTGGGTCCTAACTCCTCTTCTCACAAGGTCACCAGTCAGATGGATTAGGGCCCATCCTAGGGGGCTTGTTTTAACTTAATCACCCCTTTAAGGCTCCGTTTTCAGTACAGTCACATTCCGAGTCCTGGAGTTTAGGCCCTCTACGTATGGGCTGGGGGCGGGGCCCAATTCAGTCCGTAAAAGAGGGCTGCCCAGTCTCTTCTGGGGAACCTGGCCTGTTCACTTTAGACCTGCACTGTCTGTGTAGCAGCTGCTGCCACATGCCGTCACTGAGGATGTGAAAAGAGGCTGGGATGACTGTGTGAAACCCCCGATTTGAAGATTTTAGCACAAAAAGAACACAAGAAACCTCATTAATAATTTTTAGATTGATTACATGTGGAAATGATAATTATAATGAATTACTCTTTTTGCCTTTCTTAACATGGCTACTAGAAAATTTTAATGACCAATGTGGCTCACAATTATACTTCTGTTGGACAGTGATGCTTTAGCAAGATGTTCAGTGTGTGTGTGTGTGTGTGTGTGTGTGTGTGTGTGTGTGTGTCAACTATCTATGCACATTCCTTCAATTCCATGAAAGAAATCAGACCACACTCTTCTGCCCTGGCTTTTTTCACTGAAGTATATTCAAGATCTCTTTATAGGAGAATGTAAAGGTTTACCTCATTTTTTTAAACCTTTATTCCAATGTAAAATTTTTATTGAGGTGAAATCCACAGAATATAACATTAACCATTTTAAAGTATATACTGGTAAGTCAGTGGTGTTGGTACATTCACAATATTGTGCAACCACTACCTGTGTCTAGTTCTAAAACATTTTGTCACCCCAAGACATAAATGACCCCATACCCATTAATCAGTCACTGCCCATTTCCCCCTCCTCTACCCTGAGGTAACCACCAGTCTGCCTTCTGTCTGTGGATTGCCTGTTCTGGACATTTCATATCAATGGAATCATACAGTATGTGACATTTCGTGTCTGGCTTCTTCACTTAGCATCATATTTTTGAGATTCATCACATTATAGCATACATCAGGACTTTATCCCTTTTTGACCTTTTTCTAAAAAAATCCTCATCCGAGGATATGTTCATTGATTTTAGAGAGAGAGGAAGGGGGGGAGGGGAGAAACATTGATGTGAGAAACATCGACTGGTTGCCTCCCATACATGCAACTTAGTTATGTGCCCTGACTGAGAATCGAACCCTCGACCTTTTCGTTTATGGGACAATGATCCAACCAACTGAGCCGCACCAGCCAGGGCTGGCCTGATTCTTTTAAACGGCTGCATAGCATTGATGCCCACAACTCACTGAACTGTCCCTGCTGGTTGACCTCTAGGTGGTTTTCTCTGTTTTTGCTATTACTCGTGACACTTCAGTGAACTGCCCACACATATATCTTGGCCAGAAGAGCCGCAGAGTAAAGGCTTAGAGGTCAGGTTACTGGGCCAAAGATGTGTGTGTCATTAGGAGGGACCCCACAAATCTGTATTCCAGAGGTGTTCGCCCAGCCACAGCGCCTGGGGCTTCTGTGGCCCCTACCTTCACAAGCACTGGCCTTTAAAACTTCAGAAGTTTTATCAACCTGATCGGTGGAAGCTGGCATCGTAGTGATTTTTATTTTTAATAACTTTCACATGCTCATTTGCAGTCAAACTTCCTGTTCCTGCCTTTGATCTCTTTTCTGTTTGGTTGGTTTGTCCTTTCCTTATTAATTAGTGTAAGCTTGTTCTTTGTGTATTAAGGAAATGAGCTCATATTCGAAGGAAATTAGCTCTGGCTCGCTCGTGGTGCAGTTTTGTGTTGTTGTTTTTACTTTGCATGTGGCACTTTTTGTTCACTGAAGTTTTAATTTTCTGTGCTGGCAAGGGTACGACCATTTCCTTTGTGGCTTCTGAGAGCTGGATCCTTCCTAGAAGGGCCTTTGCCCATCCCTGACTATAAACAAGCGAACGCAGGCTTTCTTATAGACCAAGTATGTCAAACTCAAAGGCTAACACGGGCCAAATAAACAAGGCATGCGGCCTGCGGGCTGCGAGTTGGATATGCTTGTTATAGATATTTTTATGGACTTCTTTGTAATAAATCTTTGCTTTGTAATAGTATTTGTAAAATTTTTTGTAATTAAATTTTTGCTCCAGCTCCACTTATTTTGGGGTGAGAACTGGGCTTCAGATTTCATATTTCCCCCCACACGGTGGCTGACCTAGCCTAGGAATCCACCATTCTTCTCTCATCTCCTCCAGGAGGCTACATGGCTCCTTTGACGTGCACATCAAGGGCATGACCATTTCCGTCAACCTGGTCCTGGGCAGTGAGTCCTCGGGGAGGCCCACGGTCACTACCTCCAGCTGCAGCACCCACATCCGTGATGTGGAGGTGGACATGTCGGGAAATTTGGGGTAGGTCACCACAGGGGCAGTGCCAGCTGGACCCCTGGCTGCAGCCCGAGGTCCAGCCAGCCAGCCAGCCGGCGACCTGGCCTCTGACAAGCACAAAGGTCCAGGCGTAATGCACGAGCCCGTCACAGGCACTTGGAGGTTGTTATTGGGGACACTGCTGAGATGGACAGATTAACAGACGCACATTCCAGCCAGGAGTCCTGGGGAGCCATTTCCACCAGGCGTTTTCAGGAACTACCTCAGGCCAATGAAATGTGCCTGTTGGAGGAACACCAGGGCTTTTGGCCAAAGGAGAGTTTATGAAAAACATACAAGCCCTTGGGCAAGTGTCTTTGAGTGGAGTGTCCTTGATTAGGGAAATGTGGGTCCTTGAGCCCCTCCCCCAAATCGACTGAATTCGCTTGGGGCGCAGCAGGGGCTGGGATGCCAGATGCCCTGAATCAGTGAGTGTGCCGGAGCTGGGACTCAGGGTCACAGCAGGTACCACACCGGGGCAGGGAGGGCTCCCTCGGGAACCGGCCTGCCGGAGGCCAGGGCCTGGCTTTCCCGGGGCCCCGCCGGCACTGTGCTCAGTGGCACACAGCTGACCTTGCCCTGTGCTCCATTCCCCAGGTGGCTGCTGAGTCTCTTCCACAACCAGATCGAATCCAGATTACGAGAAATACTGGAGAGCAAGGTAAGAATGTCAGAGCCACGCAAGGGCTGGACTCAAGTCATACGTGGGCCAAGGCCCAGAGAGAACAAGTCACCTGCCGCAGGTGGCAGAGCTGGTGGGTCAGCTGGGCCAGCACGTAGGTCTCTGGACTCTGCATCTGTCCTGTAAAGCAGAGAATGGGTAGATGCTTGGCCAAGGGTCGGAAGCAGGGGCCAGCAGACTCCCGCCCCACCCTCCGCTTGGTCTTGCTCACTGGCCCCCACTACCCCACAAAGGCCAAAAGGAAAAGCAGCACTTAGATGCCTGCAGCACCCAGGCAGGAAACTTCAAGAGCGTGTGAGCCGGGTGAGAACCCGCTTCCTACCTGGGCAAGCACATGAGCACCTGCCTTGGGAGGGCAGGCAGTGATAGTGTCAGCTTTTCCCATTTAAAAAATTATGTGAAATCTCCAAATTGTTATATCTCTGGCCAAAACAAAAACATTTCACTCCCATTTCGGAGGTATCACACACCTGGAGCTGTGTCTGCAGCAGTGTGTGCCGGGGGAGGGAGAAAGTATGGAGGAGGAAAGAGAGAAATACACGCTCTTATGTCCCTGCGCCTTGGTCCAAGGTCTGCTTTGGCTCTGAGTGCCCCCTGGTGGTTGAATCGGAATAGCGGGCATCCCCACAAACTGGTGTGGCAAGCTGCATTCTGTGCCTTATGTTCTGGGGTCCTGGGGTCTAGGTGAGTGTGGGAAACATGCAAATCTGCTTCTCCAGCACCTCACTGCCATGTTGTACTGAGTCGGAGGACACAGAGAGCAATGAGCACTCCAGCCAGCCTGTTAAGTGATGACATTTGGAAATACCTACTTTAAATACACACTTATGTGGATGGCAGATCTACGTACTATCCCGTTCTGCTCTTCCCCTCTACATTCCAGGAGCCCGGGGCGGCTCAAAAGAACTGTCCGCAATGGGGGAGCTCAGGGCAGTGCCTCTGGCCAGTGTCCACTCATCAGGCTGTGTAGGCGGCTCCCTAACTCAGATGTCCAGCCCTGGGATCGACTTGGGAAGGTCTGATTGGTCCCTCTTGGGGTCCATGTAGGGACCTAAGTGTCTCTGATTATTTCTGTTTGTTCAGTGCCTGGCACATAGTAAGTACTTATACGTTTTTATAAAATCAATGAGCAATGAGCAAATATGTGAAATGTGACTAAAGCAATTAGCACAGCGCTAGCCCAAAGCCAGGGAACTCCCTCAAGCTTTCTCTCCCATCCTTTCAGGTTTGCGAAATTATCCAGAAATCGGTGACCTCTGACCTACAGCCTTACCTCCAAACTCTTCCAGGTAGGGTGCCCCCCCCCCACCAGACAGTTTATTTCTATTAATTCTCATAAGAGCATATATGTATCCTACAAAATCTTAAGTGGGACAGAAGTATAGAAAGTAAAAATTAAAATTCCCTTTTTCTCCTCAAATTTTCTTCCAAGAGGTAATCTCTGTGTTGGGTGTATCCTCTTCAATATTTTCTTTGCATATACAAATATGCATATACATATACATACACATGTGCATATGAACATACATTCATATATATATTCCTTTGTTCACGAATATAGATGCATATCCATAATTGTGAGTAATATTAATGTACACAGGATAGACATTGTCCTTGTGTAACTTGTATATGTTGAAGATATTTCTATATCAGTGCATATAAATTGATCTCATTTAAAAAAATCTCTTTGTGGAAGTCAATACTTAGAGAAAAGTGCTCCCATTATAAGTGAACAGCTTGAAGAATTTTTACAAACTGAACACATATATACCAGCTCCCAGATCAATATACAGAATATGATTGCTCTCTCGGGTGTCCTTCTGTCACTATCCACCTCTCCACGGTAACCACTACCCCAACTTCTACCAGCAAAAGCTAGTTTTGCATTTTGTCCATGGATGGAACCTTGCAGCACTTAAAGTCTTTTACCAAAAGCAAAGCCTTTCTTTGTTCAACCTTAAAATGAATTTGACCCGTGTTGTTGTAAACCGTGAGCTCATTCATTCTCCTTGCTGTGTAGTATTCCACTGAGTCAAAGTCCCTCCATTCTACTGTTGAAGGTCATTTGGGTAGTTTCAGTTTTAGACCATTATGCATAGCATTGCTATGAATATTCTAGCTCATGTAACGCATGTCTTTGGGTTACACTAGGAGTGAAATTGCAGGCTCACCTGGTATGCATAGTTTCAACGTGATCGGATCCTGACAAACAGCTTTCCAACAGAGTTGTAACAGACCTCATTTTAGTAGCTGTGTAGTAGTCCCTCCGATGGCTGTGTCCTCATTTATTTATTAAGTCCCCAGGCTCTGGGCGTGCAGGCTTGGTGCCTTCCTTTGCTATCGCCCATATGGGGAAGGCAGCACCTCGCCCAACCTCCTTGCCTGCACATGTGAGTGTATCATAGCACAGTCCTCAAAAGTGGAGACCCTGGGTTCAGGATGCACAGGTAAAGTTTGTGGTTCGCTCCCTGACAAATAGCCTGAGGTGTCCTCTGATAGCATGGCCCCTACGCTCCCCTGTGGGCATGCCCCTCCAGTGGAGGCCCAGGCGGGCACAGACCACCCTGTGTGAGATACAGATCCCCTGTTCCTCCAGGGCGTTAGCGGGGAGAGTCTGAGCCCTCTGCACATGCCGACCTTCCTGGCTAATTGGTTTGTGTTGATAGGAGGTCAGTTTCCCCTCAGTTATAAATTTGGGGAGCAATACCCTTGGTCAGAGAATTCTCCCCATTGTGTAGCTTCCTTGGCATGAAGCTCCTGGTGTGAATGGGCTGGCAGACCTGGGCTCCTCTCGCCCTCAGGGTGTGTGTGTGTGTGTGTGTGTGTGTGTTCGCGCACGTGTGCGTGCGTGTCCCTGGAACCTACTCACGCTCAGGCAGAGCACACCCCTCCCCCGATGGCTAATCCACTAGCGGGACAAAAGACCCAGCTGGTCTCTCTCTTACGAAGCAGCTCTTTGCCCAGGGCTGGGCTGGGTGGAGGGTCTGGAGGCAGAGGGGCAGGGGCTCTGAAGAAAGTCACTGGAGTGTAGGTCAGTCAGAGCCCTCACCCCTTCTCCTCGTCTGGCTCCTGATTCTGCCCCTGCCCCGGTTCGCAGTCACAACAGAGATCGACCGTCTCGCTGGCATTGATTACAGCCTAATGGAGGCCCCTCGGGCAGCGGCCCAAATGCTGGACGTGATGTTGAAGGTGAGGGTCCTGGAGCAGGGGCTTGGGTGGGTCCTGCCTCAGCGAGGCATTCATCCCTCAAGATCAGCTCTTTCTTGGAGCCTCCTGTCTGCCTGGCTCAGCTCTGTCCTCCTCTCCCCTGGTTCCAGCTGTGTTGAGGGCGGGGCAACCGGGAGTGGTGGGGAGTGTTCCCGGGGTAGGCTCCTCTCACAAGGGTCTGGTCTGAAAACTCCTAGGCTTGTAGCTTCCCCTCCTTCCCTTCCTCTCCTTCACCTTGCCCTCCATGCAGATGAGCTCAATCAGGAGGTCTGGCCAATAGGTCTTGTGGGTTAACACACCAAAGCTGGTGAGTGTTTTATTAAGGGATTCCGGACATGCACCACTTTAGGAAAGGAAAGACACAAAGGAAAACATCTTTAATGGTGGAGTCTCAGGCAGTGTCTCTAGCCGATGTCCCCCCGCCCCCACCTCCCTATCAACATGTATAGTGACTACCTAGCTCAGAAGTCCAGTCCTGAGGTAAACTTTGAAAATTCAAATGGACCTTATTTTCTCTCTCCAGGCTGAAATTTTTAACCGTGAACATCGCACCCCAGTTGCTTTCCTTGCTCCTGTCATGAGCCTTCCTGAGGAACACACCCGAATGGTCTACTTTGCCATCTCTGATTATGTCTTCAACACAGCCAGCCTGGTATATCATGAGGCAGGGTACCTGAACTTCTCCATCACAGATGATGTGGTGAGGCTGGCGACAGAATAATGCTTACAAATGATGATGTAACCTGGCTTCTCTTCCTTCTTTCCTTTCTGCCTGATTTACATCAGCGAAGTAATAAATTATGACTAAGAAAAAAGATCGGGACCAGGAAAAATATGTCAGTACAATTTCCCTTTTCACTTTGGCTGCCAGGAAGCTCAAAATCAAAGTTCTTTCTTATAACAACTGTAGAAGATTCTGTGGCTTGCTTGCCTGTGTTTTATTCTCTCCCCCTTCCCTCAGTCTAGATCTGTTATTCTAATTCATAATTTCTCTCATTCTGATAGTTTGTAGGTTTTTTTGTTGTTGTTTGTTTGTTTAAAAAAAAAGATTTTAGAGAATGAAATGCATTAAGTTACATAGAATACTAAATAAAGACCAAGTTAAAAGTAAAGCACAATTATGAAAACACTGGACCCATAAATATCTGTCTGGGAGCTTCCTTGTAGCCAAAGTAAAAAGGAACATGATTTAGTGATTCGTGGTAAAAAGCAGAAACAAAGTTCCCCTAGCACATACCTCTAAAACAACGTTCTCAAATGTGGCTTTGTATAAGGAATACTAAATCTTAGAGTGGATCACATCTTTAACCCTTTGCGCTCCAATTTTATTTTTGGAATTCAAACAGTCTGGTCCGAATTGGAAGTCCTTCCTCTCTTGGTTGCAGTAGTTCCCTGGCGGAAATTGCCAGTTAGCTCAATCACCAACTCAGACCTGCTACTAGCGCCTGGTCTGTCAAGTCAGCCTCGATGTTGGAGCGCAAAAGGTTAATATGTCTGGGTTTCAGAAGGTTATTTCTAGTAGCTCTTGTAGCCTGTGAACAATGTCAGGATGGTGGAGAAAACACAGGGTGGTCCAATTTGGATGATCCAGTTTCCCTGGTGATAAATCAGGGACCACCTGGTGAACGACTGGGTGACTTTTCCTTCCATCATCACATCTGATTCCCCCATCCCACCCGTGCTGCAGTCCTTTCTCTTGCAGACAGGATCACATAACTATGTTTTACCGAGTGCCCACTATATGCTAGGCCTTGTGCCAGATGTGTTGTACCCACCATTTCACTGAACCCTCACGATGCCATGATAGGTGGGGACTATTGTTAACCAATTTCACAGGTGAGGGAGTCGAAGCTCAGAGAGGTGAAGGGAGTGGCCCGAGACCGGTAACCGCAGGCATTCGAGAAGTTCCAGTCCGAAACACCCCCCACCTCTCCCTCTCTGTTCAGACCTTCAGTTCTGGAAGGAGCACCCTAAAACTTCTTTGTGTCTCTTCACTGCAGGTTCCACCGACCTCCAACATCCGACTGACCACCAAGTCCTTCCGCGCCTTCGTCCCCCGGGTAAGGCTCCCCTCGGCCCTCGGTGGTGCAGGCCAGCCTTCAGGGGTCTCTCCTTAAAACCCACAGGCTCCTCTCAGCTTGACCAAGAGTCAGAAGACAGCAATGAGCCCCTCAGTGAAGGCCAGAGTGCTGCAGGCTTTGGGACTTTCCTCCCTTCAAAGCCCCAATAGCACTGGCCTGAGCCCCGGGTCTCCTGGGACCACAGGTTGCCCAGCCTTACAGGTGCCATCTGAGAATCCCAAGGAATGCCATCATGACCCATGCACAACGGAATACAATGCTTGGCGACTGTCACCGATCTAACCCCACTGGGCATTAAGTTGTCTGTAAGGTTTTGTGTGTGTGTGTGTGTGTGTGTGTGTGTGTGTGTGTGTGTGTATGCGTTTTAAATATTTCTTTATTAATTTCAGAGAGGAAGGAAGGAGAGATAGAAACATCAATGATGAGAGAGAATCATTGATTGGCTGCCTCCTGCACGCCCCCTACTGGGGATCGAGCCCGCAACCCAGGCATGTGCCCTTGGCCGGAATCAAACCTGGGACCCTTCAGTCCACAGGCCGACGCTCTCTCCACTGAGCCAAACTGGCTAGGGCTGTCTGTAAGGTTTTGCCATGATAATGTCCACTCCCTGTGTCCATGGAACGGTGTCCTATGACACCGCTAAGAGAAAAAGGCACAGAGCATTTTATGGGAGTCAAACCCACCAGAAAGCACGCTCAGAGTTACCTGTCGCCCTCCAGGCTCTCCCGGCAAACCCGTACGTTTCCTTCTCTTGACATAATCTCCTCATTCTGCCCCCAGCTGGCCAAACGCTACCCCAACATGAACTTGGAGCTCCAGGGAAGAGTGGTCTCTGCCCCCGTCCTGAACTTCAGCCCTGGGAACCTGTCCTTGTCCCCCCAGATGGAGGTTGAGGGCTTTGTGCTCCTGCCTAACTCTGCCAGGGAGCTTATCTTCCAGCTCGGTGTGGTAAGGTTTGCTTTTGCAAATGCTGTTCCTTTTTCCCCGTGTGCTTCCCCCACTCACCACAGGTCCAGTTCCTTCAGATTTCAACTTGAACACCACTTCCTCAAAGAGGCCTTTCTCGATTGCTCTTACCCCAGTGCACCTTAGGCTCCTTGTCATTTTTCTCTTGTAGCACCCTATTCATTTACTTCATTACATTTATTATGAATAGACTTAGGCAGCTGATGGCAGGTTTATTTGTTTAATGTAGTTGTCTCCCAGCAAGTGAGTCTGGGCTGCTGTGGGAAGGAAGGCATAGGGGTCTTTGACCTGTTGGCTCTGCATCTATAGCTGACCCCTGAAGACTACATTTCCCAGGATCCCTGGCAGCACTCTGACATCAGCTAGGTCAGCCAATCGAAGGCACTATCAAGAGAATGGCGGGCAGGAGGAAGGAAGAAGCGGAGTATTTTTCCCTCTCTTGTCTAGGACAGAGACAGGGGGAGTGACCGTCTCCTCCACGGTGGCTCCCATAACCCCAGCTCTCTCTGTTCTTCTGGCCTTGAGGTGAAGTAGCTTCCTGCCTCTGTTAATCCCTGAGTGGCCACTTCAACTCTCTTTAGTTTTTGGCTTTTCAGCAATTCCATCTCTTGTATCACCAAGTCCCTGGGTTACATTCCCTCTGAGTTAAACACCGAGAGAGCCCCCCCTCCCCAGGGGACCCTGTCTTCTAGGGAAGGGATTTGGAGCCTTTGGGGACTCTTGCTCACTGGGCGGAGAACTTTGTTCTTTTCTTTTAGGTTTGAAACCCAACAAGACACATTTCTGGAAGGGTAATTGCGCCCACGTGCTATATCTATAACTTGATGTTGTTATGAGAATTTTTGCCACCAATATATTTTAAATGAAAATATAATCTATTATTACTATCATGGCTATTGTTATTCCCAGGGCTGAATCGTAGTCCTGACATAGCGAGAAGTGAGCCCTTTGAGATCTCGGGGACAGGCACTCTACACTTGCTCTCAGTAGCCTGTTCAAAGTTTAGTGTACTCATAGTCAACCATTTCAAGTAAAAATGGCTCAAGTTCAAACATCAAGCACCTACAGTGAGCCTTCTGGGAGTCTATAGTCTACTAGCAGGTTCCTGCTTTAATTCATCGAGCTGTTTATTTAGAGAAGACAGCTGGTCCTTGCAGTACGTGACAGCCTCCCTCACTCAGACCTGTTCCCTTCTCCTGGAATCTCCAGACCACTAACCTGTCGGCCACGTTGACCTTCAACGCCAGCAAGATCACTGGGTTCCTGAAGCCAGAAAAGTAAGTCAGCCTCCCACCCACATGGGGGCGCTCAACCAGGCTTGCTCCATCTGGCTGGCACTCGCCGATTCTCTGTAACTGGAGGTGGGGATGTGACCAGGTCCTCCTGTCAATGTTAAGGGCCCAACATTTAAGAGGGAAACTTAAATCTTGCCCCAGTTAGCCAAATTCTTTTGCCCTTCTGGCCCCACTTCCACCAACTTCCTTTCCACCTAAGCCCCATTACTTCCAGTCTTCTACAGAATGTAGCAATACTGCTTTTTCTTAATCTACGAATTTTAGACATCGGCTGTCCTGACTTCCTGAAGTGATAAAGATTGAGCTCTTGTACACTACCCACCTCCCCTCTTTGAGTCTTCCCAATAAGGTGATATCATTGTTTTTAGCTAGTCATCTTTTTCACTCCCGCCCGTACCCCACCCGTGGCCATGTGCCTTCTCAAGCCAGTGCCTCCTTCTTTCCAGGGAACGCCACCTGGCTTAGGTACCATGGGCATAGTACCCACATCTCTGAGTCATTTCTGATCTGTTGTAGGGTACAAGTGGAACTGAAAGAATCTAAAGTTGGACTATTCAATGTAAGTTATTATTGCTTTTTATCAATATTAGTGTTTTGGTTGGGGTATTGATTAATTCAGAGTCTTTACTAAGCAATGCTACACGGTGCCTAAGAGTAGAAACTGGAAAAGGAGAAGAGCTGTTCTCTGCCCTAGAAAAGTATAGAAGCTCTCAAGGACATAAAACCCAGGGCGAAGCAAAAGTTACATCCCAATGTAAGGCAGTCTATCATTAAATCTCCTGTTGGACCAATTTTTTTAAACTGCAAGGAATAGAAAGCCAACTAAAAATGTCTTAAGCATACGAGAGGAATATATAGAATCATGGGATTAAAAAACAACCACAAAACAAAAACAATGAAGACTACTAAGGCTAGAGATTCCAGGCATAGCTGGACCCAGGTGCTCAAATTAATGCACCAAGAATCTCCATCTCTCTGTTTGCTTTTATCAGTGTTGGCTTTATTCTTGGGCAGGTTATTCCCATTGGTGAAAACCCCCTAAATTTCCTGTGGTTTCATTAAAAAAAAAACAACACCAAAATCCCTGTGCTAGCTCTCATTAGATCAACCTTAGCCACGTGCCCATTCTTTAGCCAATCACTATGGCCAGAAATACGACAAGGCCAGTCAGCCAAGTTTCCTGGAGCCAGAATTTGCAATCCCCAGTAGTATGGACTGAAATTGGAAAGGGGTTTCCCAGGAGGAAAATAGGGACTTGTATTAAAACAAGAGAAATTAATTGCTGGGCACACAAAATGAAGAGATGATTTTCACAAAGAGGAAAAAAAGTGGTGAAATAGTCCCCTATTAAAGGAGGAAAGAGAATGGGAAGATGGGTGTGGGCTGAAGCAATCATGGGGAAATTTCTGAAAAGAGAGAAGGTGGGGTGATGGCAGCTGCTCCTCACAGGCCGAGGAGATGGGAAGACTTGAACTTGTGGTAGTTGTTTTCCTCTTCAGCGTCCCAAGGATACTGACCTCTGACCACACTCACCTGTCCTCCTCTCCCAGGCTTTCCCTTAAGTACTTATGAAGAGGAAAGAAACACATGAAGTGTGGAGAGACACTGTGCACAGGGTCCCCAAAGAATGACTCCTTTCAGAGAACAAAGTGGATAATGACACACTAACATTGTGTCTGGGCACAGCATGTAAATGTTCTAAAACATTTGTAAAACTTATGTAAAGATTCACACAAAGGAGTATTCATTAAGTTTTTGGAACATGTGATAAAAAAAAAGCCAGAGCTATAGAATCAGATAAATTTGGATTCAGATTCTGACCCTGCAGCCCAGTGTCTAACAGGCCACTTTCATTCTGATGGCCTCAGTTTTCTTATCCATGATATGGGGACATTGATGTCAACTTAAAGGGGTTATTGTAAAGACTAAAGCAGATATATGCGATGCTCTGGGTCCTACACCTGGCACATAGTGGATGTTTAAACTTGTGTATCTTGCCCTGACTGGTTTGGCTCAGTGGATAGAGTGTCGGCCTGCGGACTGAAGGGTCCCAGGTTAGATTCTGGTCAAGGGTGTGTACCTTGGTTGCGGGGTGTGCAGGAGACAGCTAGTCGATGTTTCTCTCTCATCGATGTTTCTAACTCTCTATCCCTCTCCCTTCCTCTCTGTAAAAAATCAATAAAATATATTAAAGAAAAAAACTTGTGTATCTTAAATTTTGTTTGTTACACAAGTAATTCAGGAAAAAATTCTCACTGTAAAAAACTGTTTTTGAATATTTAAGACAATGCTAAGCCAAACTTCGATGTTCTTCCTAGAGGAAAGATGGTTGGGTGTGTAGTCTTCCAACATTTTTCTCTTTTGCACACATATAAGTATACATCTTGATGTAGGTGTCTATCTGAAATTTGCTTTTTCCAAGTCTTTTGCCATGTCAGCACATACCATACCATGTCACCTCCAGGGTGGCTGTGTGGAGGTTTATCGGTGGGCAATATGGTGCATGTGGTCACAGTGTTCTCTGCCAGGTGGAGAATGCTGTGACCAGGTGAACAGTGGCCACATGTGCCATTCTCCTGTTCTCCACCAGGTGGAGCTGTTAGAGGCGCTGCTCAACTACTACATTCTCAACACCCTCTATTCGGAGGTCAATGGTAAGTATCACTATGGATTTTTCCAAGTCAAGAGTGGACACTGGTTTTGGGGGGAAAGAGAGCTGGACTTGGAGTTGGGAGACAGGGTTCTCCTGCAGGCTATGAGACCTGGGCGAGTCACTTCCCTATGAGCGCCAGGGGCTGTCTTCGCAATGGGAGTGTTGAAGGCCACCTCATCTCCCTCCAGGGCTTAATGAAGGCTGGGGCCTGGGGCAACAATTCAGAGCACAGGAAACTCCTTCTAAGAGAAGAAGAGACTCACAGAGGTGCCCCCAGCCCTCTGAAGTGGCAAGGGAAAGACTAAAGACCTAGTTCATATAGAGAGCACAAGACAGCCCCCTCTAAATTCACATTTCTGATTCGGTTGCCAACACCCTTTAAACATTTAAGCATAAAGACCTAAGCCCTATTTCATTTGGCTGCAATAGAAAGCAACATAGGAGGGCAGATGCCCACGGCTTCTTATCATGAGTGCATTCCACCCCATGCCTACCACTCCTTCCAAATAGCCTCATGGTGGCAAGCTCAGGCTCCTGTAGCAGCCTTCCTGGGGTTAAATCCCAGTTCGACCCCTTTCTGGTGTGTGAGCAAGGATAAGTTACTCGGCCACTCTGTGGCTCAATTGCCTTATCTGTAAAATGAGAATAATAATCCTATCTACTTCACAGTCTTTGGTGATAATTAAATGAGACTATGCTGTGTATAGAGTTTGCACAGAGGCCTTTTTTTTAAAAAAAAAAATTCTTTGTCTATAATTGCTATTAACAAATTTCTCTCAATGTTGTGCCTCGACCTCCAGCTAAACTGGCATCAGGCTTCCCCCTTCCTCTGCTAAAACATATTCAGCTCTATGACCCTGTTGTCCAGATCCACAAGGTGAGTGGGTTCAGGGGGCTCAGGCGGTTTGGGGAGGGGACTGTTGAGCTTTCCAGGTTCAGAGGCCAAAGCTCAGAGGGTGAGGTCCAGCCCATCCCTGCAGCCGGGAAAGCCTGGCCTGGGGTGGGATGGTAACGGCCACGAAGCCATCCACCTGTCCTTCCAAAGTGGCGCTTCTGTGGGAGCGGAAGGTAGTTGACACGGTCAGGGTTAAACTGCCTTCTACCCCTCACCGTGAGTGACCAGGGGCGGCCGCAACACCAGCTCATTTTTAAATACTGTAATCCTAGATATGCCAACAGGCCACGTTCTAAAAGCCATTTGTAGCTTTTTAAAATGTCTTCTAAATTCTTAAGTGGAAGAGCTTTATTATAAACTAGTGGCCCAGTGCATGAAATTCGTGCCCAGGGGGCAGGGGCGGTACGTGTCTTCAGCCTGTCTTGCACCCTCTCCAATGGGATTGGGCCTAAACCAGCAGTCAGACAAACCTCTTGCAATCTGGGACCGCTGCATGCCTGCATGCCTGATCGCCCCTAACCACTCTGCCTGCCAGCCTGCTCACCCTCAACTGCCCCCCCCCCACTGGCCTTCTCACCCCCATCTGCCCCTCCTTGCTGGCCTGATCACCCCCAACTGCCTTCCCCTCCTGGCCTGATTGCCCCAACCACCTCTGCCTCGGCTCTGCCACTATGGCTTTGTCTGGGCAGCGGCCACGGAGCCGGCTGGGGCAACCAAGAAAGCCAAGCCTCCCACGCTCGCTCTCTGGCTGGCTTGGCTCCATGGCTCCCACCGGCGCCATCTTTGTCACATAAATTTGCATATTCCCTCCTTATTGGCTGTGGGCGCCGCCATCTTTATCGTGAAGTGATGGTTAATTTGCATATTACTTGTTTATTAGATAGGATATGTGTTTGGTGTGCTCCCCCTCATAGACCCATTACTCCCACATACACCCACAGTTTGAATTTTAATATACTTCCTTCAGTATTTTTTATCTCGCTAAGCATTTGAAAAAATTGTGTTTTCAATAGTTGCATTGCTAGTGCTCATACATGTATTCTTTTTGTTGCAATCTAGTCCCCCACGCGCGTCCCCCCCCTCCCCCCCGTGTTAAGTACTGCCTCATCCATCAGATGGACCATAATTTACTGAACTATTTTAGGACCAAGGAACATATCTAATTCTTCACTATTCTCTCCACTGCTCAATCGAGCATTTTATGGTCCATCTGTGCCTCACAGCCCAGGGTATCTTTCTAGGGCAGCGTCCGTGAGGTGGGGTGACTGGGATGGTGGGCACTGAAGGAGAGGCTGCATTGTGCCCGGCACAGCATCAACATCCAGCAAACAACAGCTGCGAGGAGAGCGAAGGGCAGCGGTGTGGCCAGGACGGTTGAAACACTGGCCACCTGATATATTTGAAAGTCAAATTTCCAAAAGTCT
Organism: Myotis myotis; assembly: GCF_014108235.1. NCBI lineage: Eukaryota > Metazoa > Chordata > Mammalia > Chiroptera > Vespertilionidae > Myotis > Myotis myotis. The sequence continues at coordinate 55,926,927 of NW_023416401.1, read as the reverse complement.
TTTGGGCGCTGAGATACTCAACACCCAACTTCGGTTGGGCGTTTACAAGGAATCAGACGGATTGTTGTTCCGAGCAAAGACTGAGTGACAGTTCATGCAGCTGGCCCCAGTTTTCTCCTCTGTAAAATGGGGTGTAGCCCGTAGCCTACTGGGCTCCTGGGACAGTAAGAGGCCAAGCACGGAAGCGTCTCGCTCAGTGTGGCTCGTGGGAAGTCATTGGAAGATGTATGACATGCTTGTATTCATTAGAATTGTGAGCTCCATTCTGTCCATTCGTTTGACACCCAAAGGCAGGGGATGTCTCGCCGGGGGAAAGACTAGGACTTTGCCTTGAGTGCAGAATTCCTGCCCCTTTGGGTGATGGAAACCTACGAGGAAGTGGGAGCGGAAACCCTGGCGGCTCACAGTTTTGTATTGTTTGCCAAGGAGAGAACATTCAGGTGACACAGAGGACATTTATGAGGCCTGCCCGGAAGCAGCAGCTTGGGAAATGGCAGATAAATCGCCGCCTTAGAGCAGGTCGCTGGCAAAAGCAGTGCTTTATGGAGACCTTGGGGACGGAGGCACACTGCGATTTATGTACTGACCTGGTTTCTGGAAGAGCTTGTGTCTCCACAGACGTGGGCCCCCTTTCAAATCGGAGAAGCATCTCTTCGAAGCAGAGGATGCGTTTACCATCCTGTTCTGTCTTGTCTCTCCTAGGACTTCCTGTTCTTAGGTGCCAACGTCCAGTACCTGAGAGTTTGAGGGCGAGGAGACAGACGGGCATGGAGGCCGCAGCGGGGTCAGCAGGGTGCAGCTTCAGATCTGCAGGCTATTCCCGGAGATTCTGGGAGGATGAAGACTTTCCTGTTCTCTCTGCGGGGAGGTCTGCCTGGCCTCTGCCCCCCACTCCTCTTCGGGAAGTGTGCCCAGGCACTCTTCAACTCCAGACTTTACTTTCTCCGCCAGGATGGACCATCGTCCTCACTGGCCTGTAGATCGTCAAGGGCAGGCACCATCGTTTTCATTCACCGCCTGATCCCCATGCACAGTGCTGGCACGTAGTGGGTCCTCAATAAATACGTACTGAATGATTCACTGAAGGAACCACCTGGTCCTCCCTATTGCCCACGGGATCTTTAGATGGTCAGTCCCATCTGTGGTCTCCAGTGCCTGGCCCTGACCACACTCCCCTTTCCCATCCGCTGCTGCTGTGGGAACCTCAGTGAGAGAAGAAGGGATTCTGCTCCCCGCTCAGCCCTGGACCTGGCACTGGTGCCCGCTCTCTTAAGGGGCTTGTCCATCTTGGTTTATGGGGAATTCGTGGGCTCATTTTAATACATGCCTCTCAACCCCCTCACCTCCTGCCTGCTGCAGACATGGAGCCAATGGGTCTCCCAGAGCAAACACTCAGCCTCCAACTGCTTTCCCCATTGACACGGGTGTAAATTAGGAGGAAATTGACCCGTCTCGGGTTTTGGTCCGACCCAAATAGAAAGCTCATCCCCCTGCTGTTTATGAGCCGCCAGCCTGGAGGAAGAGGCCTTGGTTTCTAATCATCGCGCAACCAGACTTTGATCAGACTAAAGAGCCGCTTCCAACCTATGTGGTTGGTTACCCCAGGACTGGGAATCACCAGGATCGTTTGGTATTTTTTTATTGTGCTCGCGAGCAGATGGATGGCGCTGCCCGCTAGCAGGTAGGTCACAGGGAATAGACGGATTTACCGTGTGTGACAGATGCGGTCCAAGATGGGACAATGGCTGTGTGAGCCGTGGCTGCCCCTCCCTCTCCTAGCTCCTTTGGCTCACTTGTCCGCCACCATCATCCATCGCTGTGGTGGATGGGGGAAGGGCCCAGGCTTCTTCCAGTGCTAGCCATGTGGTCTTGAGCAGTCCCTCTCCCCTTGGGGTCCCCACCTATGAAATAGGGGTGATAGTAATAGTAGCTACTTCCCAGGGCTGTGATGATGATGAGGTTAGGTAACCTGTATAAAAGGATTTATTTAGCCATAGTGAGGACTCAATAGGTATTGGCCAGACCTGCTTACCAAGCATCTCCCGTTTGCGGGCACTGGGTCGCTCAGCATGGGGTACGGAGAGGCAGCTTAGACCCAGTGCCAGCCCTGCTCTTAAGAGCATTGCCTCGGATGTGGTGGAAGAGCCAGCCTTGTTTCCGGTGTACTTGCTTTGGGCTCCTGGCAAGGCCTCGCTGAGCCTCGGTGTCCTCACATGTCCAGTGTGGCCAGGGACCCCTCCTTTCAGGGTGACTAGGGTCGCGATGGGTTCATGTCAGGCTTCTGGGGATGCCCCGGGCACAGCCAGGTCCTGGTAAACGGCTGGTGCTACTTCACCTGCCTCACTTTGGGGTCCCCGGGAGCAGACCCTGCGACAAGGAGGAGAGGTTTCCAGTGGAGAGAAAATGAGATGGGGCAGGGGAGGGAGCCTACGAAAGGTATGTGATCAACCAGTTAAGGGCCACAGGTGCTGGGGTATGTATACACCCTCCCCTCTCGGTCACTGTTTGAGGGGAGCTCTTGGCTCCAGTCTGGGCAGAGCGGGCGCTAGCAGCCACAGAAACTTCTCATCAAAGAACAGCAAGTGTGCGATGCGCCTCTTCCCTTGGCCGACTTTAGTTGGCATCCTTTCCCTTCAATAAGCGGTTACTGTGAGTGTAACAGCTTTCTGTGAGACCCGTGAGACTTTCCAGTGAGTTATAGAACTACGGGTGGCCCTGGCCAGTTTGGCTCAGTGGATAGAGCGTCAGCCTGTGGACTCAGTGGTCCCAGGTTCGATTCCGGTCAAAGGCATGTACCTTGGTTGCGGGCCCATCCTCGGTGGGGAGTGTGCGGGAGGCAGCTGATCGATGTTTCTCTCTCATCGATGTTTCTAAGTCTCTATCCCTCCCCTTTCCTCTCTGTAAAAAATCAATAAAATATATTTTAAAAAAAAGAACTGACAGGTGGTCGGGTGGTCGTGGGGACCTTCAAACGCGCACCTGGTGGCAGAGTGAGGGTGGCCTGTGGACTGGGCCACATCTCCCTTCACAGGGGGGTCTCCTGTTGTCCGGCTCCTCAGGACACGCTGCTGCTTCAGACGCTGAGCCCGAGGAGAAGACACTTGGAACCTGTTCTCTGTAGCCTGGCTGAGCCTGGAGGGCCCCCACCTCCTGCCCCCAGCTGACTCATCCTCAGCTCTGCTCTCGTAGCTGCTACAAGCCCTGTATTGGTCGGGCTCCCTAACTGCACACTTCATAATCCACTGTGGTTAGCAGAAGCAGGAAGTCCGTCAGGCCAGCAGTGGCTGCACTCACCCTCATGCACAGTAAGTCCTCAATGTCTTCAATAGGTTCTGTGACTTTAAGTGAAGAGACATAATGAAACCAATTTTACCACTGACATAAACAAGAATTAAGTTCCTATGGCATCTCATCAACATTATAATGAAATGACACTGAATGAAAGAACAGTGTTCAAGGACCTGCTATATACACTTTTGGTCCAGACCTCTCTTCTGTCCCCTAACGACAGGCTTGACATCCCCTCGGGCGGACTGGCTGTGAGGGCTGCGCCTGGCTCCTGTGACAAGGGAATCTGTAAAGGCGTCCTGAGGCTTTTCCCTGGAGTCTGGTGCATAAATCCCTCCACCCTCCCGCCCTCAGCACATCTGCCTGGGCCCGCTTCTCCCAGGCCGCAGAGGAACGCTGGCAGTAAAACACAGCAACACAGACGGCTGCTTTATGGGCCGAAGAAATGATTTTCCACCTGGGGCCACTAAAGAATCCAGAGCTGAATCTCCACTTCCCTGAGCGAAGGCTTTCTCTCGCCACAAGTGATCTCACAGGGCCCGTAGGCTGTTTCTAAAGGGATGCTTTCACCACTACCACCTCGTCTTGGGTGCAGGGGTAGGCCCGAGCCATCACCTGCACCCCCGAGACCCACTCAAGCCCAGCTAGATTTCAGCCCACCCAGCCCACCCCCAGAAAGCTTTCTAGACCTGCAGTCCAATCAAGAATGGTTCTCTAAGAACTGCTCCTGCACAGAATCATTTTAAGAGTCAGTATAGCCCAGCCGGCATGGCTCAGTGGTTGAGCGTCGACCTATGAACCAGGAGGTCCTGGTTTGGTTCCTGGTCAGGGCATGTGCCCAGGATGCGGACTTGATCCCCAGTGTGGGGGATGCGAGAGGCAGCTGATCTGTATGTGATTCTCTCTCATCATTGATGTTTCTATCTCTCTCTCTCTCCCTCTCCCTTCCTCCCTGAATCAATAAAAAATATATATATATTTTTAAAGGGTCAATATAAAATAGCTAAAATGAAAAACACAGACAAAATCTAAGCATTGGCAAGCATGTGGACGGAGTAGCTCGAACACTTGCCTGTTGCTGGTGGGAGTGTAAAATGGGTACATCCAGTGGAAGGATCTGCTAACGTTGAACATGCATGTCCCTATGACCAGCAATTCCATTCCTCAAGGACTGGCTGCATATGTTCAACAAAAGACACGTGCTGGTATGTTTATGAAGCACTCTTCATAACAAACCCTCACTGCAAATACCTCCCATGCCCCTCAGGAGTGGACAGGCGAACTGTGGAGGAGTCGCACATGGAATAGTAACAGCACTGAGCCAAAATGAACGTCACCTGCACGCAGTGACAGACGAATCCTGCAAACAGGATGCTGAGCGAAAGAGACTGGACACAAAAGGGTACGTACTGTTTGGTTCCGTTGATGCAAAGTTCAAATACAGGCAAAAGGAATTCGTGGAAGTCAAAGTTGGGAGGGCGCTCATGCTGCCAGGAAGGAGTAACCGGCAAAGGCCAGGAGGATCTCCTGGGGTTTTGATACTGTTCTGCTTCTTGACACGTGTGTGAGTTCACTTGGTCAGCATCCATCTATGTGTACACTTATTATTTGCACACTTTTCTGCACATGTTATACTTCAAAGAAGTACATATAAGACACGCCTGTATTTATGAGACTTTTTATAATGTCTTTGATTAATTAGGCTCCCAATAAATTTCCATTTCTCCAGGTTTTTCCATCCAATAAAACAGAAGCACAATTTGCGTAGGCTGTTTATCACGGCACTGTTTATAACAGCAAAAGAATAACAAAGCACAACATAACAAAAACCAAAAGCCACCTGTGGCCTTGATAAGAACCGGTAGGTAAAGTGTGGGGCATACAAGCAAAGGGAGACTATGCAGTCTAAGAAGAATGACCCTATGAGCAAACATAAAAAGCCGGCAAAGGCATTATCAGGTGAAAAGAGTAAGCTAGGCAGATACGGTGTTATCTCCTTTAACTGAAAGCGCTGTAGACACATACACATAAGCTTATAAGTATACAGGAAATTTCTAGGGGGTTATCCAAAATGCTGGGAACGAAGTCAGTTCTGAAGATTGGAAATGAAGGGTTTGTAAAGTTAGGAAGCTTTTACTTTCCTTCTTATACCTGTTTGGTTTTCTTTTCTTTCTTTCTTTCTTTTTTTTTTTTTTACACAAAATATTACTTAAAAAAAAAAAATGTAAAGATGTAAATCAAAGTAATTTAGGCACATGCTTAAAAAATCAAATGTGCAAAAGGGCTTATAATAAGAAGCCACAGTCTTAAAGGGAATATTAGCTCCTTGCTAATATTTTAAAAGTATAAATCATAATGAATTCTCTTAGAAGCATTATACTTGTGTACTCTGTTGCTTTATGTCTCATTTTTAATTGGACATTAAGGGAATGCAGTATTTTAATTGTAACTCCGCCAATATCTTCATCTAGAGACGTGTTGCCATTTTTGTCTGTTATGAAATTTCTGTTGCCAAGAAAGTCAGGATTACATTATTTTCTTTCAGATTGCATTGGTGTAGTGCATTCTTGGTTACCAAAATACTCAGATAGCTTAGGGGCTATGAAATGGTAAATATTCATGATGTGTGAGAGAGCATGATACATAACCGTACAATCCCAATTCCAAAAGAAAGGGAAGCTTAGCTGTGTAGAGACACAGGAGACTGAGAAGGACACGTCAGACTACAAACTGCTTGTGATTATGGATGGCTTGTTCTTCGCTTCTTGTGTTTTTCAGTTTCCTACTATATGCACATGTTAACTTAAAAAAATAATGTTATTTTTTTAAAAAAAAAACAACAAACTAAAAACGGTCTCATTTTATTATTTTGCATCTAGATACCTAGCTTCCCCACCATCATTGGTTAAAGATAATATGTTTGTATGGGAAATAAAGCAACAATTAATAATCAATAATACAAGAATAAACTCTATGTTTCAAGTACTCACAACTGAAAACCTACTTTTGCCCCACCCTGTACTTTACCCTCCCCCCCACCACCACCACTGTGCAGTCTGGCACCCTTGTCGAAGATCATTTTGCCATACATGTGTAGGTTTATTTCTGAGCTCTCTATTCTCTTCCATTGGCTTATATGTCTGTCTTTATGTCAGTACTGTTTTTATTTCTGTAGCTTTGTAATATGTTTTTAAGTCAGGAATTGTGAAGCCTCCAGCTTTATTTTTCTTTCCTGAGAATGTTTTGGCTATTCAGGACCCTTTTTGGATCCATATAAATTATAGGATTGTTTTTCTACTTCTGTAAAAATATGTCATTTAGCCTGGCCAGTGTTGTTCAGTGGTTGAGCGTCGACCTATGAACCAGGAGGTCACAGTTTGATTCCCGGTCAGGGCACATGCCTGGGTTATGGACTTGATCCCCAGTGTGGAGCATGCAGGAGACAGCCAATTAATGATTCTCTCTCATCATTGATGTTTCTCTCTCCCTCTCCCTTTCTCTATAAAATCAATAAAAATATATGTATTTTTAAATGTCATTTAGATATGGATAGGGATTGCACTGAATCTGCAGGTCACTTGGAGGAGTATGGACATTTTGACAGTAGTATTAAATCTTCCAACCCATGAACATAGGATGTCTTTCCATTTATCTGTGTCTTCTCTAATTTCTTTCAGCAATGTTTTTTAGTTTTCAGGGAACAAAGCCTTCTTTCTTAGTTAAACTTATTCCTAAGTAGCTTATTCTTCTTAATGCTACCATAAATGGGATTACTTTCTTAATTTCCTTTTCAGATTTTTCACTTCTCATGTGTAGAAATGCAACTAATTTTTATATGTTGATTTTGTATCCTGCAATTTTGTTGAATTTGTTTATTAATTCTAATGGTTTTATTGTGGAATCTTAATGCTTTATACATAAAAATCATGTCATCTTTGAACAGAGATAATTTTGCCTCTTCCTTTCTGATTTGGATGCCTTTTTTTCTTTCTCTTGCCTAATTGCTCTAGCTAGGACTTCCAGTACTATGTCAAATAGAAGTGGTTATAGTGGACACCCTTGCCTTGCCTTCTTCCTAAAATCAGAGTATAAGTTTTCAGTATTTCCCCATTGAGTATGATGTTAGCTGTGGGCTTTTCATATATGGGCTTTATTATGTTGAGTTAGTTTCCTTCTTTTCCTCATTTGTTGAGTATTTCTTATCACGAAAGGTGTTGAATTTTGTTGAATGCTTTTTCTGCATCTATTGAGATGATTATGTGATGTTTATCCTTCATTCTGTTAAGGTGGTATTTGATTTGTGTATGTGGACCCATCTTTGCATCCCACGGATAAATCCTATTTAGACATGGTGTATGATCATTTTAATGAGCTGTTGAATTCAATTTGTTATCATTTTGTTCAGGATTTTTCTCATCTAGAGTCATCAGAGATATTGACCTAGTACTTTTCTTTTCTTGTACTGTCTTTGTTTGGCTTTGGCATCGGGGTAACACAAGCTTCATAAAATGAGTTTGGATGTATTCCCTCCTCTACAGTATTTTGGAAGAGTTTGAGAAGAATTGGCATTAATTCTTTTTTAAAATGTTTGGTAGCATTCTCAGTGAAGCCATCTGGTTCTGGGCTTTTCTTTGTTGAGTGATTTTTAATTACTGATTTAATCTTCTTACTAGTTATAGGTCTGCTCAAATTTTCTATTTCTTCATGATTCAATCTTGACTAGTTTTATGTTTCTAGGAATGTATCCATTTCTTCTAGCTTATCCAATTTGTTGCATATAATTGTTCATAGCAGTCTATTGTAATCCTTTTTATTTCTGGCATCAGTTATAATGTCTCCTCTTTCATTTCTGATTTTGAGTCTTTGCTCTTTTTTCTTATTCTAGCTAAAGGCTTATCAATTTAAGGCTTATCTCCGATGCACTGTGCAGAAGATCAGATGGTGAGGTGGCTGCTGATGTTCGGCGTCCAATTATTCGGAAAAATCCTCATTGTTTCCATTAGAATATTCAGTTTCCTCAATCTATGTGCCAGTGTGGGCAGGAAAGGAAATTCACTCATAAGTTGATCTCTGTAAAAAAAATGAAACAACTCTAAATTTTATTGATTGTCCTTGCTCAGTTAACCCTTCCTTTCCTCCAGGAAGAACATATGCACCTGTCTAGACAATAAATAACTAAATGATCACTTCTGGTTCAGAATTTTAGAAGCCTGTTTTCAGCTCTACAGTTCATCTGGCAATTGATCATGGGGTACTGTAACCTGCTATTTAATATTTTGTTATCTAACTTCTGAATCGCATGTCTAACCTCCCTAAGAAGATTATAATTTCCTTGAGGGCAGGAAACAGGTATTATGTCTTTGTGTCACCCACAGCTCATTGCAGTGCTCAGTTGGGTACTTAATATGTATCTGGTGGTTTAATTTGAAGTCTTTTGTCACTTAGCCTAACATTCCTATGTTTTCCCCAGTTACCGGCAGCCTTAGGAACCTTATCACACAGCTCCTCCAATCTACAGTCAGCTGTTCATTGTCTCCATGTCCTCTGCGTGTGCCGCACATGCTCAGTTGCCCTGCACTCCTGTTCAGATCACAGGGCTCCCCAAAGGCTATCTCACCCTGTTCTCACTCTTTCTGATGATTCCAAGCTGTCTGCTGGGGCTCCAGAGGGCACTCGGAAGGTGGATGAGCTGCGAAATGTTAAGTCAGGAGGGTGGAAACCCGGGGCAGCAGGACACAGAGGCCTACATTTTGGAGCGTGGTCAAGAGCAACAGGGATGGGAGGCCTGGTAAACTGAGACAATTTTTGCCACAGTTAGTATTTGGGTGAATTTCCATGACAACTTCCCTTTCAGGAGAGCCTGGGCATGGTTAAGGTCATGCAGAGAAGGAGTATAGGCTGTGTGGGGAGGAGCCTCCAAGAAAAAGTCCCTTTTAGCTCTAACATTCCATAAGTTGAAGTTGCTTACTGTTATGGGCTGAATTGTGTCCCCAAGAACCTATGCTGAAGTCCTAACCCCCAGTCCCTCAAACTGTGACCTTATTTGGAAACAGGGTCTTGACAGAGGTAGTCAAGTTAAAATGAGGTCACTATGGTGGGCCTTGTCCAATCTGACTGGTGTCCTTATAAAAAGAGCGGATTTGGACAGAGACAGACACATACCCAGGCAAGATGCTGGAAAGGCAGCCCTGCGATGACAGAGGCAGAGATTGCACTGATACCGTTGCTAAGGAGCACTTGAAGCTACCATAAGCGAGGAAGAGGCAAACAACGTTTCTCCTCAAAGTCCGAGGGAGCCTGGCCCCTCTGTGGGTCCCTGGGTTTCAGACTTCTGGCCTCCAGAACTGTGAGACAATAAATATGTGTTGTTTTAAGCCACCCTAGCAAACTAATACACTTACCTTGTCCACATTTCCTTTCTCTTGTCCATAAAATGAGCACTTAAGGTCAACGTCCCGAGAGGGGGAGGGTTCCCCTTGAGATAAAGACTCCAATGGGCTTACTTAGCCATGCAGAAGTCAGCTTTCTCACCCAGGTTGCAAACTCACCACAGCTGTTTCAAGTATTCTCATGAGAGGAAAATCTCCCGAAGTGTTCCCTGGGAAAAGGGCTCCCAGGTTGGCATGTTCTTTCCTGGGCGGGGGGGGGGGGGGGGGGGGGGGGGGCGGTTGTCCTAGCTGCTCAGCGCCCTCAGGACCGCTCCTGCCCGCCGTGTGAATCTCCGATGCACTGTGCAGAGGATCAGATGGTGAGGTGGCTGCTGATGTTCGGCGTCCAATTATTTGGAAAAATCCTCGTTGTTTCCATTAGAATATTCAGTTTCCTCAATCTCTGTGCCAGTGTGGGGAGGAGAGGAAATTCACTCATTCCGCAAATATTTACCGAGTCTGCACTGTATGCCAGGTGTTAAGGTACTTGGGATATAGCCGTAAACAAACACCTCTGCAAAGCTCTTATTCTAGTGGGAGAGAGGGGCAATAAACAAAATCATAAGTTAATTATATAGTAGGTTAAGGGATGATCATGGTTATGGGAGAAAATTGAACAGGGTTATAATCCAATCTTTACTTTGTTGCTCAGATAATCTCAGCTTTCAGCCCTCAGCAATGACTGCAGGTTGGTTCCTGGGTCCTTTCACAATAAACCCATCATTTTCTGAGCACTTCCTTACTCTCCAGCACCAGGGTATCTTCCAGACTCATGTTTTACTTTCTCTACCCAAGCTCTGGAATTAAACATCTATACAAGAAACTTTAGTTTTGTAAAATAGGAAAATGGTGTCCTGGCTAGCGTGGCTCAGTTGGTTGAGTGTCCTCCCATGCACCGAAAGTTTGCCGGTTCAATTCCCGGTCAGGGCACATACCCAGGTGTGGGCTCGATCCTCAGTTGGGGGTGTGCAGGAGGCAGTTGATCAATGATTCTCTCTCATCATTGATGTTTCTATCTCTCCCACTCTCTTCCTCTATGAAATCAATATAAGTATAAAAAATAAAAATAAATTTAAAATCTTTAAAAATAAAATAGGAAAATTGTAGTTAGAAACCATGATCTGGGCACTAGATATATAGGTGCGCTCATTGCTACTAGGATGTCATTGAACTAAGAAATACACATGGGTGAACTAACACATTCATACACACATCCATTATTTTTATGTTAATCCATCTGTAAATACATGTAAAATCATGGGTTTATATTTATATTTCATATTTCAACCCACACAGTGTTCATTCTAGCTCTTTCCTTAATATCTATATATATAAAAGCATAAGTGACCATTATGACCAGATGATCAGATGACCAGCCAGTAGCTATGATGCTCACTGACCTCCAGGGGGCAGGCGCCCAATGCAGGAGCTGCCCCCTGGTGGTAAGTGAGCTCCTATAGCCAACCTCCCTCGACCAGCCAATCTCCTGTGGTCCCTCCCCCATAGTCGGCCAGCCCTGATCGGCTCCAATCTCTGGCCAGGTTGAGGGAACACACCTGTGCATGAATTTGTACACCCGGCCTCTAGAGAGAGAGTGTGTGTGTGTGTGTGTGTGTGTGTGTGTGTGTGTATGCTTCTTTTTTCTTATTTATTTTTTTATTTTAGAGAGAGGAAGAAGGAGCGAGAACGAAACATCAATTTGTTGTTCCACTTATTTACCCATTCATTGGTTGCTTCTTGTATGTGCCCTGACGGGATCGAACCAGTAATCTTGGCATATCGAGACAACACTCTAACCAACTGAGCTACTCAGCCAGGGCTCTTTCTTTACTTTTAATTTCTTTTTCTGATGATAAGAAACACGGCTTTTGTTACCCACAACACATTTAGTTTTTTGTTCAATGCTAGTATACATATATTACTAAATAGAACACAACATATGTGTGCAATTCTGTCTGTGGCCGCTTGTACAGAGGAAAGACCATGTGAAGAGGCAGCAAGGGGGCAGCCATCTGCAAGCCAAGGAGAGAGGCTTCAGAAGAAACCAATCCTGATAACACTTTGACCTTGGACTTCTAGCCTCCAGAACTTTGAGAAAATAAATTTCTGTAGCTGAACCCCCTGAGTCTGGTGTTTGTTATGGCAGCCCTAGCAAGCTGATACAGAGGGCTTCAACTTTTTGCTCTATTTTTATTTCTTTGACTTTTGTTTCAACTGCACATGTATCCATGCATTATTTATATAATTTTAAAATACATATTAAAATGTCCTCTTATTGTGCTTATCTGTCATTTCCAATTGTGCTTTCTCCCCCTGATTAAGCTTGCTAGTGGCTTATCTCTTTACTCTGTGAGGTTTCTTTCCACAAGTCAGCTGTTTGATCAATTCTACCTTTGTTTTGTTTTCTGACTCATTAATTTCTGCTTGCTTTCATTTTGTACTTCTTTCCTTAGATTTATTCTGTTGCTCATCATATATCTTCCAGGGTTGAATGTTTAATTCATTTCTTTCTCTTTTTCTTTTCCTGAAATGTAAGCGTTTAGACTAAATTTTCCTTTCAATGTGGTTTTAGCTATATCTCATTGCTTTTGACATGTTGCATTTTCCTTTTTTTGCTTTTTCCAATGTGGTTTGAACTTGCAATTTTGACTTTCTTTACTTCTCAAATGGGAAATTTTGAAGAGGGGTTTTAAAAATTTTCATGGGGTTGGTTTTTGTCTCATTTCTACTTTTGTTTTAACTTCTGTTTTCATTTCTTGGTGGTGAGAGGGTTTCTACTGTATCTATTTTGGGGAAAAGGACTGATATTTTCTTTATAGCCATGGTCAATTTTTGTAATTGCTCTTACGGGTGTTTCAATGAAAGCTATGTTCTCTGTTTTCAGGATACACAATGCAATGTTATCACTAATATCAACCTGATTAGTTATTTGATTCAGATCCTCTGTATCCCTTTGTGGCCTATGGTTCATGGTAAAGCCTTGAGCCACCCTTTCTCCAGCGAGGTTCAGTTTATTTATTGCTGTTCAGCTGGCATTGTGAAAGGGTGGTGTTGGAGTGTCATCCCATCTCTCCTCCCCTCACCCTGCACTCAGGTTGTTGGTTTGGGTTAGGAGCCCAGCTCAGAGGAAAATGGGGCAGTGAGGTTCCTGGGTCTGCCCTAAAGCCCCAAAGACAAGCCCAAGGTGTGACCTGCCCTAACCCTCTTGAGTCCACCTCAATCAAAGATGTTGGCCAGTCTCTTCTGGGTCATCTCATTTACTTTTTGTTGTTGTTAATCCTCACCTGAGGATATCCCCTCCACCACCCCCTCCACCCCCCACCCCCATTGATTTTTAGAGAGAGTGGAAAGGAGGGGGAGAGACAGCGAGAGAGACACATCAATTGGTTGCTACCCGCACACGTTCCAGCTGGGTTAAGGATTCAGCCTGATACCGAGGTATGTGCCCTTGACTGGAATTGAACCTGAGACCCTTCAGTCCACGGGCCAACGCTCTAACCACTGAACTAAAACAGCTAGGCCTACTATTATTTTCACAGTTCCTGGCTAGCTCTTCAGAAAGAGGGTTCTCTCAAGGAGCGGCTCATCTCTGGCTTAGGAACCTCCAAGTGAGTTCTGACCACTTTAGGATCCTGGGGCATCCAAAGAAGTCACTCTGAAGGGGCAGCGGGGAGAGCAGAAGGCAGGCAGCTTAAGCAGCCAAGCTCTTTTGGTAGATGTTAGCTTCAACTCCAAGGAAGCATCGCAGTGAGATGGTCCAGAAACGCCGAAGCTGCATTCAAAGTGCAGGCTGCAGCGCCATCTACTGGCCATGTATTGAAATACTATGGCTGGAAAGAATGAGACAACTGGTCACCTAGAAAGCAAGTTTACCATGCAGACTCCTCTCCACACTCTCGTGGGTACAGAGGTGTCTGCATGTTAGTCTCTCAGAGAATTTTCGTGAAGGTAGTGCAGTGCTCCCCACCTCTTCCCATAGGGCACCCTATTTTAAGGTTGTGAACAAAAAGGTTCACAATGATGTGATGCACTGAGATATACTCCTGCCCCCCAAACCCAATCTGAATCTAATGATGAGGAAACAACAGATAAACCTAAATAAAGTGGCTGGCTGTACTCTTCAAAAATGTCAAGGTTATGGAAGACACAGAAGGCTAGGGACCTGTTACCAACTCAAGGAGTCTAAGGAGACAGGACAACTGAATGCAATATATGATCCAAGATTTTCTTGGCTATATAGGACATTACGGGACAATTGGAAAAATCTGAATGTGGTCTGCTGAGAATGGTATTGTGTCAATGTCAATTCCATGATTTTGATCATTGTACTGTGACTACATAAGTGAATATCTTTGTTTTTAAGGAATACAAACTGAAGTACTTAGGCGTAAAGGGCCGTCAGGTCTGTATCTAACTTGCAAACAGTTCAGGAAGACAAAATATATATAACATATATATGTAATCTTAGCGAAGATTATATAGTGTTCAGGAATTCTTTGTACTGTCTTTCACAACTTTTCTAACAGTCTGAAATTATACTAAAAGAAGAAGCTAAAAGATGGTTCACATCCCTCCTGAGAAAATAGAGTGGCATATGCTAACATAATTCAGTTACACATTAAAACAGTAACTTCTGCTGAAACCGGTTTGGCTCAGTGGATAGAGCGTCGGCCTGCAGACTGAGAGGTCCCAGGTTCGATTCCGGTCAAGGGCATGTACCTGGGTTGCGGGCACATCCCCAGTAGGAGATGTGCAGGAGGCAGCTGATCGATGTTTCTCTCTCATCGATGTTTCTAACTCTCTATCTCTCTCCCTTTCTCTGTAAAAAATCAATAAAAAATATATTAAAAAAATACTAATAAAAATAAAACAGTAACTTCTCACCTTTTTATGGAGCCCTTAGTAGGTGCCAGGCATGTGCTAATTCCTTTTCATGGTTTATCTCATTTAATCCTCACATCAATCCTAACACAGAGTTGCTATGATTAACCTCCAATTTTCAGATTTGGAAACCTACATTTCAGAGAGGTGAAGTGACGTGCCCAAGGCCCACAGCTCGCAACTGATGGGACTGGGATGGGTTCTCTGAATCCAGAGCTGTACATATACAACTAGCAGCACATGGGGTCCACAGCACTAGATGACAGGGTTCTTATTAGTGAAAAGACTGGGACCACCTCCTACGGCTGCCAGATTGAACTCTACAATGTCCTCCAAACATACTTGGGCATTGACTCTGCCGCTGGCCATGCTGTTGCCCCTGGCTGTCCTTCCCACTGTCTAATGTTCCTCTTCTCCCTCTTCTGCCCTCCCCCATCCATAGTTCCTTCCCAAGCCCTCTTCCTGGGAAGGTCCTCTTCCTCCTTTGCAGTTCCATCTCCTGCTATAATTCCTTTTGCAGAGGCAGAAGAGTGTAGCTATTGCTAGCTCCAGCTCTGGATTCAGTCAGGCCTGGATTTAAAACCTGGCTCTGCCATTCACTGGCTGTGTGGCTTTGGGCAAGTCACTTCACCTCTCTGATCATCTTATAAATAAAACGGAGCTATTATAACCCAACCTATTATAAAGAGAAAGTAAATTGAGCTATACAAAATTTTTCCTATCACATCTGGCAAGCAGCAAGTGCTTACATGTTAGCTACTATTATTATGTCCTATCTCCATAATGTCTCTTTTAAATTTTTTAAGATAAAATGAGTTAGAAGCATGTGTTAAAGTTTTATTTCAATCTTGCCACAAAGCCAAGTCTTTTTTTGTTAAGGACATTTCACAGGAAAAGAAAATGGTTGGGTAATCATTAAAATGAATACAAGACAAAGAATGTCTGATAATAGGCTGAGTGTTTGGGTAGCTGATTTCCCCAAAGAGGTTTTAATCTTGTTAAAGTTTATCAGAAAATTGCTTAAGCATTTATCAGGAATGCTAATTTTCTCTCAGAAGAAATTGCATCAAGCCAGAGAGTTCTATACCAGACTGTGAATGGGACACGTTTCTTCATCACATCCACCATAATCAAGGCTGACATTTCTTGATTCCTCACTCTGCGTCCAGCCTCAAGCTGCATCCCTAGCTTAGCCTTGAAGCAGATCCTAGATCAGCCGTGGGCAAACTATGGCCCGCGGGCCAGATCCAGTCCGTTTGAAATGAATAAAACTATTGAAAAAAAAGACCGTATCCTTTTATGTAATGATGTTTACTTTGAATTTATATTAGTTCACACAAACACTCCATCCATGCTTTTGTTCCGGCCCTCCGGTCCAGTTTAAGAACCCATTGTGGCCCTCGAGTCAAAAAGTTTGCCCACCCCTGTCCTAGATACATGTCAATATTGCCCCTCTGACCCTCCTTGCTCCCACCTAACCTATTCCCATCTAGTTCAGGGTCAGACTAGACAGGTGACTACTAAACCCTGATGGAATGGATGAATGGTTGTAGTAACAGTCTCATCCCAGGTCTTTGCACAGAGTGGGACACATACCCTTTCCTGTTCTCCACACCAGCAAGATGGAAATAAGCGGGGTTCGGAGAGTAGAAATCCAATTTAGTGGGTGTAAGCAGGTGCTATTCAGAAGAATGTGACTTGGTTTCCTGGTCCAATACCATCAAGTAAGGCCTCTACCAGTTAGATGACAAGATGTTTTATTCTGGCCATAGAGCCCAGTGGAGCCACCAAAGGCTCATTATCTAGCATGGATGCCTTTCCTCTGACAGACAATAAAGAGTTGGATCCAAGTTACTTGTTAGCTTCTGTAGGGATTTGTAGGATATCTGGCTACTGCATGAACAAACAGATGGACTTGGCTGTTGGCTGCAGGGATATTTTGGAAGAAGAGCTGCCTACCCATTGTGAAAAAGCAAAACACTGTATCCGAAGGGGGTGCACTGTGTCCAAGCTGGTTTTAGATGAGGTCAGTTGTCCTCAAAGTGGTCCCCAACAAGCAGCATTAGCATCACCTGGGAACTTACTAGAAATGAGAAGTCTTGGCCCCCACCCCAAACCTGCTCAATCACAGACTGTAGTATGAAGCTCAGAAACACAAAGACTTCTAGGTGGTTTGGATGCAAATTGAATTTTAAGTTGGGTTAAGTTGTGATAACTTTCCGTCTTCTCTCACTTCCTATCACCTTCTCTTCCTCTGTATTGTCTCCCATCCTTAGATTCAATCTACAAACCCAGGTGGGTTGTGAGACCCCCTTGGTGGATCACCAAGGAAGATGAAAGATGGAAGATGATTAAGCGCCAGGATTTGTCACATTCTCCAGGTGAATGTTTGAGAGCCTGCCTGGATGAGCTAGAGAACATCTTGATGGCATCTGAGGCCGTGGCTCCGCATGCTTCTGGGGCGGATGCAAGATCAGGTCCAAGTTTGGAATCTGTGCTGATTATAAGGATGTTTGAAGCAACATGGTTTAGGAAAAGAATAGCAACTGGGAGAAGAGGTAGCGAAGTGGTGGAAGGTACCACAAGAGACACAATGGAGCCGTTCAGAGAAGAAACTACAACAGCTGTGGGATGGATCTATTGAAACACATGAGCAGGCTCTTGTATGGATTTCTTGCAGATCTGGGGGCTGATGACATTCAGTGAATGTTCAAGGACAGAGTGACTCCTGAAGGCTGGAGAACTTGGGACACTCATACAACACCCACAGAAAAGAAGACTCAACCCAACTGATTCTTTTAATAATCATTTGCAATTCACCATGGCGCATGCTGGATGTGAAGCAGAGGGCAGATATGGTGCCTCGCTCTCGTATTATGGTCCCTTCTAGCCAGCTCCACAGCCATGTCTGGGTCTGCTTAGGCCACTCAGGATTCCCAGGCAGCTCAGGGAAACTAAATTTCAAGGCCTCCTGCTATGGACTTTGTCACATTTATAGCGCCAAAATTCATATGCCTAACTCCAATGTGACTGTACTGGAGTGAGGAGATAATTAAGGTTAAATTAGCATAGGTTGAAGCTCTAATCCAGTAAGATTAGTGTCCTTGTAGGAAGAGATACCAGGCCATGGAGGCAGGAAGGTGTCTCTCTCTCTCTCTCTCTCTCTCTCTCTCTCTCTCTCTCTCTCTCTCTTTCTCTCTCTCTCTCTCTTTCTCTCTCTCTCTCTCTCTTTCTCTCTCTCTCTCTCTCTCCCTCTCTTTCTCTCTCTCTCTCTCCCCTCTATATGAGAATGTGAGAACACAGTGAGAAGGCAGACATCAGCAAGCCAGGAAGAGAGCCTTCACCAGAAATCAAATTGCCTGGCAACCTTGATCTTGCACTTCCTAGCCTCTGGAACTGTGAGAAAATAAATTCTGTTGTGTAAGCCATCCAGTCTATAATATTTTGTTATGATAACCTGAGCTAACTAACACACCTCTCTCTGCCTGACGCCCACTCTGAGTTGTCCAGTTGTCCTATAGGCTAGGGCAGGGACAGTCTAAGAGGCGGCTTCTTTCAGAGTGTTATATGGGAAGCAGAGTCAACAATTCCCTCCTATCCTCAGTGTTTCCTCAAATGCACTTTCTCCTTTTCCCCTGCAAGCCAGTTCACAGAGGGAAAATGAAAATAAGAAGTAAGAAAGTTCACAGAAGGAAAATAATACACCCATCTTATCTTTTTCCCCACCTACTTCTCTGTTCTCCTTCTCCTTCCTCAACCCCCCAAGGTCGACATGCAGCAGGCTTCTCTCGTGTGACTCTGAAATATATGTTTATTCTTCCTGATTCCAGCTAAGCCTTAATAGTGGACAGAAGTAGCGAGTCCACATTCCTGAAAAATTCTATGGGAATGTGTTCTTCAAGTTTGTTTTTTGGTATGAGAGAGAGAAAGGAATTGGGGGAACTCTTTCTTACAAGGCTATTGACCTGTTGCACAGTCATATTTTTGAATGGCAAAAGATGACACCGATTTTCCTTGGCAGATTTTAATTTCTTTCTTTATGAATAGTCCCAAACCCTGAAATGGAAAAGGTCTGAACTTGTTAAAAAGCCTCAGAATTGTTTTAGGTTGTGCACAGTTATGGTTATTTCTCTTGGAGGTGATGAAAATGTTCTGGAATTAGATAATGGTGATGCTTGTATAACTCTGTAAATTTCCCCCCAGCTAAAATAAAGAAACTCTAAATAGGTTTACGGATTTAATTTACAAAATTTATAAAAACGTAAATACTTACATTTAACAATAAACACTATTGAAATACTCACAC
Source organism: Myotis myotis (assembly GCF_014108235.1). NCBI lineage: Eukaryota > Metazoa > Chordata > Mammalia > Chiroptera > Vespertilionidae > Myotis > Myotis myotis. Next base: position 55,908,024 of record NW_023416401.1, on the reverse strand, counting down.
AAAATACCATGAAAAATAACTACATTATTCATGTGATAAATACAAAATCTGTTTTTTAAAAAATTAATTCATAGCGCACCAGATGCACTGTTGGCCCAGTAAAGAGACACAAATTTTGGGGTTATGGAATACTGTGTTAAGTGTTATAAAAATAGACAATAGGGAGGCAAGCATCCCAAAGGACTACATTTTATTAAAAATTATTTTTTAAAATCTAAGTTTTCTCATTGGAAGAATTTGTGAGGACTCCTGCAACCCCTCCTTAGAGCAATGCCAATTTTCTCAATCCAACATGTCTACAGGTCTCTTTCCCATAAGCTTCAACATTTCTTTACATATAAAATGCAAGGAATAAGGAAATGGGGGCACCTCTCAGCCAATGGACTGTGGTAGCCTGTCTTTACAATGGAGAGAGTCCAACCTTCTCCCTGAGTCCGTATAAGGCCTTGTGGGGATTAGATTTTGTCCTAAGAGATATGAAGAGCCATTGGAGTGTTTTAAACAAAGAAGTGACATAAGCAGATAATGTTTCATTGATTTTTTTCCTTTGTTTTCTTTTTGTTTTAGAGAGAGGAAGGGAAAGGAAGAAAGAGAGAAACATCAGTGTGAGAGAGAAACATTGATCGGTTGCCTCCTCCTAGTGGAGATCGAGCCTGAAACCCGGACATGTGCCCTGACCAACTGGGAATTGAACCAATGACCTCTTGGTGCATGGTATGACACCCAACCAATTGAACCACACTGGTCAACTACTATGGCAAATAAGCTTATAGGGGAACAAGAATGGAACCAGGAAGACTGGGTAAGAAGTTACTTGCCATAGTCCAAGTTAGAGATATAGTGGTAGTTTGGACAAGCAGTGGTGATGGTAAAGAGTGGTCAGAGTCTGGACACTAGCATGACAGGAGTTCCTAATGGATTGGAGTGGGGTTTTCCTCCCCTTAAGTATTTGGCTTAATTGCTAGATGGATGGATGATGGAGCCATTTGTGTTGCCTACTATACATTCAAGTGGAGATGTTGGGTAGAAATTTGGTGCTATGAGTCTGGAGCCCAGGAGAGAGGTGGGAGCTGGAAATATAATGTGGGGTGTTTTACATGTAGAGCAGCGGTTCTCAACCTGTGGGTCGCAACCCCTTTGGGGATCGAACAACCCTTTCACAGGGGTCGCCTAAGACCATCGGAAAATACATATATAACTACATATTGTTTTTGTGATTAATCACTATGCTTTAATTATATTCAATTTGTAACAATGAAAATACATCCTGCATATCAGATATTTACATTACAATTCATAACAGTAGCAAAATTACAGTTATGAAGCAGCAACGAAAATAATGTTATGGTTGGGGGGTCACCACAACGTGAGGAACTGTATTAAAGGGCCACGGCATTAGAAAGGTTGAGAACCACTGATATAGAGGATATTTAAAGCCAAGAGGCTTGATGAGGTCACCTAGGAAATGAGAGAAGAGAGGAAGGCCAAGGCTGAGCTCGGGACTCTTCAACATTTAAAAGTTGGGAAAAGGAGCAAATGTGAGCAAAGGACCCTGAGAAGAAATGGTAAATGAGGAGGAGGGAATCCAGGAGAAGGTATTGTCCCAAGGAGGAAGGAATCAACTGAGTCAAATGCTACTGAGATATCGCCTGTGAAGAGATTGGCCCAAATGAGGAATAAGAACTGACCATCGGATTTGGGAGGATGGAGTTTGTAGGTAACCTCAATGAGAACAACTTTGGTGAAATGGTAGGGGTGAAACCTGATTGCCGTGAGTTTAGAAAAGACCGAGAAAGAGAGAGTAGTGAGCCATTACTTTTCCATTTGCTCTTCCAATAGTAAGGCAACAAAGACACCAACTGAACACCAACGGGGTTCTCTACCCTCTGGTTTCAAAATGGGTCTGACAAGAGATGGGAGAGAGGAAGATGAATGCGCGTATCCTCTACAGGAGGCCTCTATAAAACTCTTCTTCCAGTCCAGTAACAGCTTCCTCCCTTCTCCCTTTGTGCCTGGGCATATACCGGTTCAGCTGTCACTAACTTCATGTTCCTGCGCTTTTCCTTGTGGTTCCTCTATGACTACCCCATGCCTTTGAAAACAGACCCTTTGTAAATAAACCCTCCTTTAATTGTCCTAACTTAAATGTGTCTTTCATTTCCTGTTGAGACACTGATTATACAAGCTATTAGCCAAAAATTGAGCAGCTGGAAACCTTTAAGTAAAACTTTTTTATAATAAAATTTTTCAAAAAATATTAGAGAGCCTTTTATGATAAACTCCCATGGACAAATTACCTAACTTCAGCAGCTAACTATGGCCACTCTCATTTCATCGAACCTCCACCCACTCCCCACCCCTCCACTGGATAATTTTAAAGAAGATCCTGGACATTTATTCATAAGTAATTCAGTATAGATATCTAAAAAGTAAGAATTGTTTATACAATATCATTATCACAGCTGAAAATTTAATATGAATTCATAAATATCATCAGAATATCCAATCAGTGTTTGCATTTCCCTGATTGTCTCAAAAATGTTTTCTCCTACTTAGTTGGTTTGTATAGGGACCCAGACAAGCTCTCTTAAGTCTCTTAAGTTTCTAAATGTCCCTTATATCTACTCTTTTTTCTTTATCAGGAAGCCATCTCCAAGTGTTAATGTTAAGAGCAGAAAGCAAGTGTAAGAACCTGTTTCCTGGTGTGCTCCTATGGTCACCAGGTGCTTCTGGAAGCATGAGAAGGACACAGCCTCTGGGGAAGGAGCTGGAGGACTGGAGACAGGGGTGGAAGGAAGAGTTCTTTTCACCTTTGTATCATTTGTACCATTTTTATCATGAACAGTTATTGCCTGTGAAGATATTTTTTCATCAGGTAAGCTCGAGGATCAGCCCAGTCCTAGAAGAAGCAGATAAATGGAATTGAGCTTGGGTAAAGGACCAGTGACAGGCACAGCTTGGGTAAAGGACCAGTGACAGCCGCAGGTTAAAATCTGTACTGACCCAAGAGAGAAGTCAATTGGTCCCAACTAGGAAGAGAAAAAAATGCCAAGGCTAGGCCACCCATAGGTGTTCACAGATTGGAGTGAGTTCCCTGTCTGTGTGAGAAGAGGGGCTTGGGTGGAGGGCAGGGGGAATATCATTCTCATGGAACATTAAATCAGACATGTTCAAGATGCCTGGAGGGCCCATTGTGCTATAAAAAAAGCTTGAAGACACGTTTTTCAGCCCAGAGCTCCTGAATTCAGAAGCATGAGTTTACAATTTCCTCAAAAAAACTGACCTCAAGTTTTGGCCAAAGAAGAAGTGAAAGCTGCAGTTAGGTTTCTCTACTACTGGTTTCACTTTTCTATTAAGATCTGAAGTTTCTGGTAAGATTCAGTAAGATATTTCAGAAAGCCAGCTCAGGGGACAGTCCCAATGTGAATTGCCTCACTGCCCAAGCTCAGCACTCAATGCCTTTCCAAATATTATCTTATTTAATCCTGCAAAGTTGATAGTATTATGCCTATTTGGGGGATGAGATCCAAGCTCACGAAGAAACAATCATGACTCAGATTTAGCATCTTCATTACTGCTATCCTCATGCCTAACAGAATGTGACCTTATTTGGAAATAGGGTCATTGCAGATGTAAGTAGTTAAGATGGGTCAATATGACTGGTGTTCTTATTAAAAGGGGAATGTTGGAGACGGACACAGAGGGAGAACAACATGTGAAGATGAAAGCAGCATTCAGGTGATGCATTTATAAGCAAAGGAATACCAGAGATTACCAGCAAACCACCAGAAGCAGGGAAGAGGACATTAACAGATTTTCCCTCATAGCCCTGAGAAGGAGCCAGTGCCTCCAAAACCTCAACCTCAGATGTCAACCCTCCAGAAGTGGGAGAAAATAAGTCTTTTGTTAAAGCCACCCTGTTATGGCAGCCCTAGCACATGAATATAGGCAATATGTTCTGTTCTCTAAATCATTATTTTTTTAAAAAAAGTAATATATATTTTAAAAATTATTTCAGAGAGGAAGGCAGAGGGAGAGAGAGATAGAAACATCAATGATGAGAATCACCAATCAGTTGCCTCTTGCACGGCCCCCACTGGGGATCGAGCCAGCAACCCCAGCATGTGCCCTGACAAATCATGACCTCCTGGTTCATAGGTCAACCACTGAGCCATGTCGGCCGGGCTCTAAATCATTCTTGTGTCCAACCCTGTGAGCCTCCTTAATGTAGATCTGCTCCATCCTGCAACTGCTGCTGTTCTCCTGACCCCTCTCCTGATAAATTATTTCCTAGAAATTGTAAAGAAAGACCTCAGCTATCCCTTCCACACATCATCATATGGCAAAGCATTCTCTACTGGTTGGTTCCCCTAAATAAAGCCAAGGCAGAAGGACCCCCAAGAGAACAGCTCCAAGAAATGTAGGGGCTCTGCACCAAGCAGACTGACCTCTCATTTCCTAATTGATCATCAGCTGTTTCTGGGCTTGTTGAGTGGCCTTAGTGACCCCGAGCAGGGAAAAGAGCATTGGTGAGGGATGACAGGATGTTATGGGCAGATGAACAAGGGGCAAGGACCACCTCCCTGAGGTGCTGGTTTCCAAAGGAAAGGAAAACTGAACTCAGTTCTGGCCACTGGCCTAGGGTTGAGGTCATGAAATTGGGAATTGCAGGTAGAAGATGATTCTCCCAAGGATTGATCTTTGCCTAGAGTTGCTTGGAATTGAGGAGGCTCTGTTTACACACCCTGAGCTGACAGACATCAAGCTTGGTAATGACTCTCAGCAAGGGTCACCTCACCAGCACTAAGATAAACAAAGAGAATACCAAACTCCCCCAGGGAGCACAGTAACAGAGCAGGGAAGAGAGAAAGGTAGGTGATAGAGAAGACCATCCCTACACTGCACACACACATGTACACACATACATGCAAGCATATGCACGAACACACATGCTTGCTCACTCCATGCTATGAATAATGGAAGCCTGCATGGCGGTAGAGGGAAAACATTAAGAATATGAAACTGAGATTTGATATGGACAGGACCAAATCTTAATTTGAACCAAACACAGCTGGAAAGTCATGGAATCAGGATTGAGATGTCATGAAGGGAACCCCCTATTCAGAAAAAAAAAAAGGAGAATTTAAGACAGCATCGGGAGTGTCAATTACTGGAAACTGAAAATGATTCCATGTTTATGCTTCAAGGACTGAATAACAAGGTCTTTCAAAAGGATATCCCTTCCCATGTTTGTGCCTCTTCTTCTTCCACCACCTCTCCTCCATCCGCACCCCTCACCCTTGACTCTCCCACAAGTCTTTGTACCTTCTGGAATGTGCAGTACTCCTTCAGGTTTCCATGACTTGGCTCATGCTATTCTCTTTGCCTAGGATAACTTCTCTCTCTCAGTTGCTAAACTCCTACGTGTACTTCAAAACCAAGCTTGAGCACCTCTACCATCTTAATTGCTCCCTCTCTGTGTTCCCATAAGCCCTGGAATATAAACTCTCAAAGCACCTTCTATGTCTCCTAGCACTTATCACAGTGGAATTGTATGTTGATTTGATAAAGAGGAGATAGGAACTGGGAAGATGAAAAGAGGGATGAGCATGAGATTTTTCACATCTTATTATGACCGATAGATTTTTGAACCATGAATGCATTTCCTCTTTGAAGAAAATTAAAAATTTAATGCAATGAAAGAATTGTTCTCACTACTGTGCAGAGTACTACCCACAATAAAAAATAATGAGTTGTTGATACACAAAACAAATGGATTAGTCTCAAAACCTAATGCTGCATAAAAGAAGCCAGTCGGAAGGGCAGATGTACTGGATGGTTCCATTTGTATGAAGTTCTAGAGTGGGCAATATAAATGGTAACAGAAATGTATCAGCGGTTTTCTGGAATAGGAGGTGGGAAAGGAGATTGGGAAGAGGCGTGAGAGAACTTCTTGGGATATCAGAAATGTTTTTTACCTTGATTATAACGTGGTTACATGGGTGTAGACATGTGTCAAGACTCCTTGAACTGTACATTTAAAATGTGTGCATTTTATCGAATGCAACTTATCCTATATAATAAAAGCCTAATATGCAAATCGACCGAATGGCAGAACGACCGGTGGAATGACTGGTCGCTATGACGTGCACTGACCACCAGGGGGCAGATGCTCAACACAGGAGCTGCCCCCAGCCCACAGGCCCCAGGTCAGTCAAGGCAGGTACCAGTGGGGGCCCCCCAATTACTCCACCGATTGCCCCACAGATCATCCCTGATCGCCGGCCAGCCCTAGGGACCCTACCCGTGCACAAAGTTCATGCACTGGGCCTCTAGTACCTTAATAAGTTGACTGAAAAACAATGTAGGCAAGAGAACATCAAAAGTTTCTGGAGCCTAGAGTTGCAGAATCCATTTGTTGTATTTGCAGACTGAATTGAGATGGGCCTTCCTTGATATAAGCAGAGAAAAGTGGATTCCAGCAAAGCCAGGGTGAAGGCTCAGCAGGCTGGGCAGTGGAAGTTCTGGTTGGAGAAGTACATCGCAGCCAAGTTGTGGTGGCCTTCACTGCGAGGCTGGGTGTTTAGGTTTCAGTCTGTAGATAATGAGGAATGAATGGAGGGTGTCAGCTAGAGCCAGGTGTGGTGGGGAGGCCCTTTGGCTCTCAGCAGTACTTGGAAGAGGAAGAAGCTGGAAATTAGAGCAGCATTTTTGCTACTCTCAGGCCAAAAATAAACCACAACCTCTCCTCATCTCAAGTTGCTGAAACTTGGGCTGCCCCAAAGCCTTGACTCCTCCCTGCTCTCATTCCCAGCTGGCTCAGTTCCCCATCTGGCCCCTGGGTTTATAAGCACCTCAGTCTCTGCTGTCACCTTCAGTAAGGGAGGCTCCTACAAAGAGACTCTGACCAACCTCTACCCAGGAAGAAGCTGAGAACAAGATGATGGCCAGACCATACTGTGTGGTAGTGGCCCTACTGCTGCTAGCAGAGGTCTCCAGGCTTGGAGAAGGAGCTTCTAATCCTGGGTTTGTGGTCAGGATCACCAGAAAAGGCCTCGAATATGGTAAGTGGGTTTGGTCATTCCTCTGGTGCCCATTGTTGCCCATCAAAGTGGTGTAACCAGGATTTTTTAAATCTCAGGTGTGCCCTGCCTGGCTTAGAAACCTTGGCTATGTCACCCTCTGGACTTCAGTTTCCTCATCTTGAATTATCAAAGGTTAAGGGTAGGACTAGATCAGCATTTTTTCCTGGGTGGTCTGTGGAGCCCCCACATTAGAATTGCTGAGGCACAATTCTGGAGATTTACTCAAGATTGACTGATGTTGGGCCTAGAATCTGCATTGTTGACATGTGGTCCAAGCAATGGTGAAAACCCTAAGGTTTGACCACACTATGGGGAATGATTCCTCAAAAGTCCCATTGTATTCCATCATTGCTTCCATGATCTGGTTGAATGAATAAGTAACAATGATTGCCACTTACCAGACACTTTGAGTTCATGATCTAATTTAATTCTCAGGCTCAGGTTGGTATTATTATTATTATTATCATTTACATGTGGGGAAACTGATGTTTATGGAATTTAAGGGACTTTCTTGAAATTATATCAACAGTAAGTGGCAAATCTTGCATTAACCTGGCCACTCAACCGTTATGCTTGGTACCTCCCACTGAAAGAGCTAACCCCCTCTATGTGCCCCCAGCCCGCCAATATGGAATGGCTACCCTGAAGAAGGAACTGTCCACCATCAACGTGCCTGATTTATCAGGAAGATTTGAAGTCGGTTGGATGGGAAGTGTGAGTTATGAGTTTAAGAGGTGAGGTCTCCATTCTTTACCACAGGGGCAATGGAGGAGGAAAAATGGGGCCTAAGGTCAAGGGCAAGGGAGATAAACATGGAATCATCACTTGGACTAGAGGCAAAAGGACTATAGACAGCTCTTATGGGGCCTCTGGAAAATGCTATGTGTTTCCTGAATCATCAGGCTGGGAGGGAAACCCTTTGAAATCTTTCACTAGCCCTTAGGTCAGCCCTGGATTTTCCCTCTACCAGGAATCCCTAGCACTCTCCTGATTGCCCAGATTAGGAAACTACTTGAGACAAACCATCCATCCCTCCAGAGCCTGGTGGGGGTCTGCAAGCAAGGACTTAGAGTCTTTCTGGAACCTATTCACATTTTATTTGCATGCCATCTCTTGAGGGCAGCATCCACACATATCCCCAGTGAGGAATAAAGCAGGGGGCCTCCTGGTTCCTGGTGAACAAGTTCTGATTCCTCATCTCTCTCCCCCAAAGACTTAACTGACCTTATTCTCCCTCCAACTTTCACATATTCAGTATTAGAGTCCTCACTCCTCTCTCTCTCTCTTTCCCTCAATATGTTTTTATTGATCTCAGAGAGGAAGGGAGAGGGAAAGAGAGATAGAAACATCAATGATGAGAGAGAATCATTGATTGGCTGCCTCCTGCATGGGATGGGGGGGTGGGGTGGGCGAAGGGTGGAATGGGGACCAAGCCCGAAACCCTGGCATATGCCCTGATGGGGAATCGAACCGTGACCTCCTTGTTCATAGGTCGACGCTCAACCACTGAGCCATGCTGTCTGGGCTCCTTTCTCTTTTTTCATCCACTCTTTAGTTGCATGGATTTTTCTTCCCAGCCTCCTCAGTGTCCAGAGTCAGCCCTTGGGGATACTGATAGAAAAGGCTCCTCTTGGAATCCTTCCTGGAGACAATTTCCTGAATACAGTGGGCAAAGAAGAGCTATTTTAAATTTACGCGCACGCACACACACACACACACACACACACACACACACACACACACACTGTCCAGGCCATGCCATTTAGAGGTCAATGCCCCTTCCCGTATCCCTAAACCACCTCTTACATCTGGTTTCCACAGTAGGTTACTATGGTCTGTTAACACATCCAGACCTGCCACCAGCTATGAGCTTTTTGAGGGCAGGGACTGAGTTTTGAATCTCTGTGGCCTCTGTGCCTACAGCCAGGTCAGACAGAGCAGGATCTCAATGAATGTTCAATGAGGGAACTCCTAAGTATCGATCTGGCAACAGTCATAAACTCCAGTGGCCACAGGGGAGTGGGTAATGTAGATGAGTATTCCAGGCAGAGTGACTATATGCAGTGGGTGGGGATCAGTGGGAAAGAGGGAACTTCAATGGAGGGAATTTAATAAAAGAGCTGAAAAGCCAAATAGGGAATGATGAAGCAACCCAGAAATTAGCAACCACAAAAAGTTATTAACAGACCCAGAGCGGGCAAGACAAAGAGAAGGAAGGTATCAACAGAGCACAGCAGCTAGGGCTTCAAAGTAGGAGTTAAGAGCATGTCCAGCAGGAGCCAGTCCGAACTAGAAGTCAGTTGCAAAAGATCCTGGGAAATGTAGTTTTCAGAGGTCAGTCACATCCACTATAGGTCAGAGCAAGAGCAAGAGAATGAACCTGAGAGCAAATAGGCAAATTATAAGTGTGATGTTTGTCTGGAGGGCATCTGCCCCATTTAAAGGGGGCAGCTGTTATGCACTGTAGTTGATTGATGCTGTAAGGAAATAAGAACAATCCCTTTTAACTTTTTTTTTCTTTTCTTTAATTGATTTGAGAGAGAGGAAGGGTAAGGAAGAGAGAGGGAGGGGGAGGGAGAGAGAAAGACGGAAACAACAATGTGAGAGAGAAGCATCTATCTATTGCCTCCCACAGGCACCTCAACCAGGGATTGAATACACAACCCGGGTATGTGCCCTGACCAGGAATTGAAACCACAACCCTTCAGTGCACAGAACAATGCTCCAATCAACTGAGCCACACTGGCCAGGGCTTTTGACTTTTTCAAGAGAAAACAGAATTTTAGTTTAGTTTTGTTTTTCCTCATATGTTTACAAGGAAATGTCCTCATTTTAAAATGTTGGCAACTGATTCAAATTGTTAAGAACGTTATAGGAAAACATTCAGTGCAGCATATTGATCATATGTTTGGCCCACAGATCACCAGGGCGTGATCTCAGACCTAAATTGTGAGCCTTATTTGTATTTGAAGTGTGGGGAGCAGAGAGAGGAAGCTGCCTCCTGGAGACAGGGCACATAATGCAAAGCCAGCTCACAGGGTCCTCGCAGTGGTGAGGGTCAAGTGAGCACGACAGAAGTTAATGAGGAGGAGCAGCTAGTGGAGGTAGGTGTCACAGACAAGAGGAAGGTCTTGGGTCTCGAGGGAAATCTTCCTGGAGGAGGGAAAGCCCATGCAGACCTCGTAGGATGTGAGTGCAATGGTTTGGTTGTCCTATGTAGTTTAAGTCAATAAATCAGAAAGAGAGTGTGAGAGTCTGGAGAGGATTCTGGGGATTCATTCAGAGGACTGATGTGACCCTAGTTTTTCTGGATTTAATAGTCTGCCTTCCTTCCCTAGCCTGAGAATCCGTAGCTTCCAAATCCGAAACTCCGATCTGAGTCTACTTCCAGGGAGGGGTGTCAGAGCCTCCCTGTCCAATAACTACGTGTCTATCAGTGGGAACTGGAAGGTGAAAAAGGCTTTCATGTAAGTAGTACTTGGGTTAGGGTATCTCTCAGCTCTGGGCAAGGGCATGTCCTACTCTGGACTTCCATTTCTGGATTCTTAAACGTCCAATCTATAAAGGGCCCAGATCTGATTATTTCTAAGCTTCAGTTTCATTGTCTGTAAAATAGGGTTAATTATAACCCAACCCAGATGCATTTGTGGATTAAATAAAATAGCAGATGTAAGGTATTTGCAGTGTGCCTGGCGCATGGCAAATACTCAGTAAACACTGGCTGTCTTAGTCAGTGGTAAGAAGAGGCTGTCAAAATAATATAAATGGAGCCACTTGAAAATAGAGCCGGAGCTGCCATGTCAGAAAAACTGCCTTGCATGTCTTATGTCTCAAACCTTTGGAATGTTAAAATCAGGCAAAATAACCTTTGCACCAAGTCTAAAACAATCCTGTGCCCCAAAGAACTGTTTGCAAAGATAACAAGACAGTAGATACATGACTACTGGACTGATGACTCCTGGAGTTAAAATTAAAAACAGCATTTAGAATGACTATCACGACGTTACAGCTTCATTAATAGAAATGCCTTCCTTCCATTGACATGGTTGTTGCCCTTCCCTTTCTCACAAATACCCATTGCCTTTGTCTCCTGATTGAAACATTACTTGGGTTTCTGCCTTATCAATGCTTCCTGAGTAGCTATTGTTATTGACCTCAAATAAATGTTTGTTGCCTCTCACCTTGAAAGGCCTTTCGATTTTTAGGTCACCAGGGCTCAGGTAGGATGCGCAGCTGGTTAATGGGGAGCTAAGAGATACGCCTGGATCTGAGTTCTTCTGGCTCCTGTTCTGGAGGCCACTGATTATTCACCATTTGGTTCTTATTTCTCCCAACCAGCACCCTACAGGGTACTTTTGATCTGAGTGTGGATGGTGTTTCCATCTCGGTTTATCTGAACTTGGGTGAGGACGGGTCTGGACGACCCACTGCCTCTGTGGCCCACTGCAGCAACTCCGTTGGCCACGTCAGCATTCACATTTCTGGAAACCTAAGGTAAGTCACCCCATACACTTGCTGGAAATTGTCAGAACTGCCTCAGCATCCAGCTTGCCCACAGGATGTCCCACAGAAGAGCAAGATTTAAGATTCATCAAAATCAGAGGTCAGCCCTGGCTAGTGTGCTCAGTGGTTAGAGCACCAGCCCATGGACTGAAGGGTTGTGGGTTTGATTCCCAATCCCTGTCAGGGCACACGTGAGAGGCAACCAGTCGATGTGTTTCACTCACATCAATGTTTCTCTCTCTCTCTCCCTTCCAATCTCTCTTTCTAAAGATCAATGGGAAAAAATATCCTCCAGTGAAGATTAAAAAAACAAAAGATCAGAGGTCAGTGAACTAAAGTCTGTGGGCCCAATCCAGCAGGCCACCTGTTTTTGTAGATGAAGTTTCATTGGATCACAACCATGCTCATTTGTTTGCATTTGTCTCTGGGTGCTTTAGCACTATGTTAGCAGAGTTGAGTAGTTGCAACAGAGACCATGCAGCATGCAAATGCCAAAAATATTTACTATCTGGCCCTTTAAGAAAGTTTGCTCACCTCTTGCAAGACTGCCTTTAGGGGAAACCCAGCATCTCAAAGCTATGTGCCTGGAGCAGATGCTCAGTGGATACCGAATGGATGATGGTGACTGCCTCCCCACTCTGTTCTGGTTGCACTGCATCACTCAGATCCTGGCAGGAAACAGAGGGCAACTCAAAAGGCTTAACTGCCAAGAATCTAATGAAGAGAATATTCACTGGAAACTAGCACCAGCAGGGAGCTACTACCACCCCTAGGGTTGAAGGTAAGAGGAAGGGAAGGGTGTTTCCAGAGCCTGGAAAGAGCTGGAACCTTGGAAAAGAGCTCTGAGACAGGAATATAGTGGGACAGCAGGCGGAGGGACCTGGGTGTAAATATCCCAACTCCTCTCTCTTTCCTACCTGTTTATCCCTTTGGCCAAAACAACTAGAAGCCAGAGAGCCAGAAGGCTTGAGAGATGAATCTGTACGTGTCAACCCCAGGATGTTACCTGCAGAACCCCAGGAAGCTCTTGTGTCTAATGCTACCACATCAACTTATAATACACACATTTCTAATACATACCACTAATCATCCAATCAGCAAGCATCGAACGGTCAAGAAAACTTTATGGGAGAAAAATTTTTGCTGGAAGTAATTCCACTAACGCAGTTCACTTATTTCCCTCAACCTCTCACCCTCACCCCCAGGTGAGAACACAGTGTGAGAGGCTCTGTTCGGGGCCGTGATTCTCACAGAGCGGTGTCTGTGATTGGGAGGGGACCTCGGTGGGCAGCTTTACCTGAAGTGGGTTAGACTCACAGCCTGAGCACCATGAGGTTATTCAGCAATGTCCCTCCACACCTCCCTTAGCAGGTAGAAGGGGCTCAGTGCACGTTTGCCAAATGAAGAAATGAGTGAATGATTAATTGCTAAGTGGCCAGATAAGTTGTATGGTGGATTTTGCAGGGTACAAAGACTAGGTCTTACTCTCCTTATTATAACTTAAAAATGTAAATGCTTCTGAGTTCATTTGCATAGTTCAAAATTCAAAAAGTGCAAAGGGTACAGAGTGAAACAACCAACTCTCTTTGCCAGGGCAACCAATATTAAGTGTCTAATGTCTCGTTCCTGAGTGTCTATGTCTGAACACTTATATATTTTACTACTTTATGTTAACACAATTGGTAGCATGCTATAGTACAGAGAGTGGTATATCCCTAGCTCGCCTTACTTCACTATGTCTTTGTAAGCTCTTCCACACCTGAACATAAGAGCTTCCTTTTCAAAGTACTCCATTGTATGAAGACACTAAAATAATAGTAATAATTAGTCCTCTATTGATTGACTTCTATTTTTAGTGTAAGGGGTTTTCTTCCAGTCTTTCGCTACTACAAACAATGCTACAAAGGATAACCTTGTGCATAATATTATTTGGCATCTGGACAAATAAGTTATAGAATAAATATTTAAATGGTATGTGCATTTTGTCATTTTAACATATACTAACAAATTGCCCTTGCCGTGGTTTGCTAGTTGGTGTCTGTTTCCCCCCATTACTGTCAATACAGCATATTATCAAAGATTTAGCTTTCTGCCAGTCTGAAAGGTGAGAGTATGTCAGTATCCAAGGGTCACCCACCCTTGGATTAAATTCACCTGGCTGCGATCTTCTTGGGATAACATGGGGAAGTTTAAATCTATGGGTAGCCCTCTTCTTGGAAATCTCAGTTCATTGTAAAGTGGATCCTGACCCTCTTTCCTCTTTTCTTCAGCTGGCTCCTGAACCTCTTCCATAAAAGAATTGAAAACAAGTTAAAAGATATCTTGAAACAAGAGGTAAAGAAAGGATAAGTATATTTTCCATTAAAAATCATTGACAGGTGCATATTTGATATTTGGAAACAGTCTTGTCTTTTAAGTAGGTTACCATTTGAATTTTCTTAAAACAACCTTACTCATTTGTGGTGCAAAGGCAAACATCAAGGCTTTCCCCAGTGTGAATGATCACATATGCTAAATTGGCCTTTGAAACTGACAGTGTTTGATATCTAGTTGTAGATAATACTAGAGAGATATGGAGAAGTGGCTTTGGATCCCTGCCTCACACCATACACAAAAATCAATTCCCAATGGTCTAAGGATTTAAATGCCAAAACAAATCAAAAACTTTTTAGTAGATAAACCTAGGACAGGGGTGGGCAAACTTTTTGACTCGAGGTCCACAATGGGTTCTTAAACTGGACCGGAGGGCCGGAACAAAAGCATGGATGGAGTGTTTGTGTGAACTAATATAAATTCAAAGTAAACATCATTACATAAAAGGGTATGGTCTTTTTTTTTTTTTTTAGTTTTATTCATTTCAAACAGGCCGGATCCAGCCCGCGGGCCGTAGTTTGCCCACGGCTGACCTAGGATATCTTTCTCACCTTGAGGATAGGAAAATGTTTTTTAAATAAGACTACCCCCTCAAAAAAAGGCATCATATTGAGAACCGCACTGGAGTTGGCCCTCAGTATCTCTCACCTCTGGAAAAGGCCTTGGCCTTGGAGGCAAAGAGGTACCTCTTACATTTACCCTTTGTGTATATTTGAACAAATCGACACACATCCTGGAGCATCAGAGATGGAGTAGGAATAGCTGGAATTTGGAAATCACAAGACTAAAGCCTTCTGGGATCTCCCAAGCTGTAATTCTTGGCTTACAGAGGAGTAAATTGGCCTACTGAGGAATACAATTCTGGAGCAGACCCTCCCTCTGGCTTTACTTTGGAGCCCTCTGGTGGCCATAGTTAGTACTGCCCACAGACCAGGCACCATGCTCCTTGACAGATTCGCTGATGACAGAAACCCCAATAGGTAAAGGAGGCAAAGAGGTTGGGAGATGGGGCTGCGGAACCTCTAATTCAAGAGCTGCCTCTTGTACCTAGAAGCTCTTCTGCTTTGTCCCTCTACTGTCTAATATCAGCCTTTATGTACTACATTGCTTGCCACTCAGCTGCCAGAAAACCATTGACAGTGGTAGACCCTAGGGCAGTGCTGACTTGACCACCATCCGCTGTAACTGGGTTCTAGGAACTTAAATTGGACCCATCTGTCTGAGAGGCCAGCCCAAGTGGGACAATAACCAGGTGTTGATGGGGGTAGTGGTCTCTTCTCCCTTTTCAACATATTCTCTCCCTCCCCTCACATACCTACCTACAAGGTGGGGATATAACACACAGTTCCTAGAATGGAGGAGGTGAGAGGAGGGGGAAGGAAGGACTTGCCTGACTTTCTCACCCACTTTCTCGGCAGATCTGCGAAATCATCAGGACGTCGACATCCTCACACCTGGAGCCCTATCTCCGGACTCTGCCAGGTTAGGAGCCCCCTCACTTCTCGGGTGCCATCAAATGTCATGGCACCCAGTAGCCCTGGAACCATCCCCCCCCCCCACAAGAGCCCTGGGAGAATTTTCCCCATTAGGTATCTCTCCATCTTACAGAGTTAGATATGGGATGACCACCTCTTGGGGGGGGGGGGTCTGTTCTCTGAGGTGGGGGAGTAAGGTGATTAAGGGTGGTGACTCACAAACCTGCTGGGAGCACAAGGTGGGCAGAAAATTAGGAATATGTGGGAGAATCATGTGTTTGCTTTTACAAACAGGGCTGCTCTGGCCTCCCTGTGCAGGGCTGGAAACCCTCCTAGCCCTGACCCTCTGGCTGACACAGGTACCTTTTACAATCACACATCAGGTCAGGTCTCCCCCTCTTCTTGAAATCTATCAAAGACTCCGACTCTCAGAAAAATGGGCCAGCTGTGGGGGACAAGGCCACCGCAGCACTGTCTTCAGCTTTACCTTGCTCCCCTCCCTGACTCAGCCAGCCACTCTGGTCCCTAGTCATCCCTCTAATATACAGTTCTCCATAACATTGCAGGATCTCTGCACATACCATTCCCTCTGCCAGTGCCTTTCTCCACATTTACCCGCCTTCACCAGGCAACACCTGCTGTTCCTTCAGATCTCAGCCAAAGCAACGCCTCCTCTGGGAAGTCTTCCCTGACTCCCTGTGCGAGTCACTTTACCCCCTATTATATGGCTGGCACCATCCTATGGACTTCTATTTAACATCTAACATACTAGCAATTGAACATTTATTTCCTTGCGTATTTGATTATTTCCTCCTCTGGACTTACGCTCAGTAAACACTGAATTAATGAATGAATCAACAAATGAATGAATGAATGAAGTACTCTCTGTGACAGAAGATACATGGATATGCCCCAGCCCATTTCCTTTCTCCAAAGGCTACAGTCCCTATGAAAGGAGTTCCCAGTATAGAATTTGCACAATTGTGTTTAGCCACTGTTCACAATGCTGCCTCTTTCCCATTCCATAGTCACCTTGATGATTGACCAGGTTGCTGGCATTGACTACAGTTTAGTAGGAGCTCCCCAGGTGACCTCCCAAGGCCTGGACACGCCCTTCAAGGTAAGGGGTTGTGGGTAAAGGGTCTTGGAGCTGAGAACGGGCAGGAAATCAGCTCCACCTCTCAGAGTCAGCTCCTACCCTCCCTCTCCAGTCCACCTGCCTGTCAGTCCACATCCTTGACCAGGGCCCACAGTGGGCAGATGTGATCCTCAGCACTGCAGAGCAAAACCTAAAACAAGGTTTCTGAGCCAACGTGGTAAATCTCTCTGGAGTTCAGAGAGAGCTAAACTCGAATCCTAGCTCTATCCCTTATGTGGTGGGGAACCTTGTAAGAATTAACCTCTCCATTACATTGGAATAGTAATAGTCTTCCCCATAAAGTTGCCATAGGAATTAAGTGAGATGTGTATGAAGTGCTTACTTAGCAAGTGCCTGGCACATAGCACATGTATAGGGTAGCATTGTTATCACTATCTGCCCATGCCTGAAGAATGGCTCTCTAAAATGTCCATGTCCTGGAACAGAGTGTGGAATCTCGGAGGGAAGGCAGGGGAGGGTGTGTGGGTGGGAAATGATCAACCAAAGACCTTGTATGCATATATGCATAACCCATGGACACAGATAATAGGATGGTGAAGGCCTGGGGCGTGGGGCGGGGGCAGGCTGGAGGGGATCAATGGGCATGTCCTATACCTTGAAATCTGTAAATGTTACCTTACAGCCTTAGCCAGTTTGCTCAGGGGATAGAGCATCGGCCTGTGGACTGAAGGGTCCTGGGTTTGATTCTGGTCAAGGGCATGTACCTCAGTTGCAGGCACCTCCCTGGCCTGGGCCCTGGTCAGGGCTCATGCAAGAGGCAACCAATTGATATGTTTCTCTCACATTGATGTTTCTCTCTGTCTTTCTCTCTCTCTTCCACTCTCTCTAAAATCAATGGAAAAATATCCTCGGGTGAGCATTAAAAAAAAAAACAACTTTCCCTTACCTGGCAGAAGGGATTTTGTAGGTGTGATTAAATTAGGGGTGTTGATGACAGGATTATCCTGGCCTGTTGTAATCACGGAAATCCTTATAAAAGGGAGGTAGTAGATAAGAGACAGAAGGCAATGTGACAATGGAAGCACGAACTGGAGTGAAGCAAGAGGGGATGCAACGGAGGGACTTCTGGAAGGTAGAAAAAAGAAGGCATGCAGGTGGCCACTGGAAGGTAGAAAAGACAAGGAAGCAGATTCACCCTTGAAGCCTCTAGAACAGCCGTGGGCAAACTACGGCCCGCGGGCCGGATCCGGCCCATTTGAAATGAATAAAACTAAAAAAAAAAAAAGACCATACCCTTTTATGTAATGATGTTTACTTTGAATTTATATTAGTTCACACAAACACTCCATCCATGCTTTTGTTCCGGCCCTCCGGTCCAGTTTAAGAACCCATTGTGGCCCTCGAGTCAAAAAGTTTGCCCACGCCTGCTCTAGAAGCAGTCCAGCCATAATAACATTTTGAGCTTAGGCTTCCGACCTCCAGAAATGTAAGGGAATAAATCTGTGCTGATTTAAGCCACTAAAATTAAGGAAGTTATTACGGCAGCCGCAGGAAACCAGGACACCCCCTCTTCATACCGGTCTCTTCCACAACTCCCCCGTGGGTTGAGCCAGGCCCTGGAGTGCCACGCCCTCCAACCTTATTTCTTTAACTAACACGTATGTGCTTCTTACTATGTCCCAGATGCTGTTCAATATTAACTTCTTTAAATTTCATATTACCTCCACGAAGTAAAAACTTTTAGCATCATCCCCATTTCACAGGTGAGGAAGTTGAGGCACAGGCAGTTAGCGACTTGCCTGAGGTTGCAGAGTCAGCAAGTGGCAGACCAGGGCTCCAACCCATACTGTTAAGCTCCAGAGTCCATGCTTTTCACCACTGGCTGGGCCTCCTGTCCTATGTCCTGAGCCTGAGTGAACACAGGATGTATCTCCCCACCAAAAGAGGGATTTCAGGCAGCTGTCAGGACCTAGATGTTGTGGCGCCAGAGGGAATATTTCAGGACCCCTGACCACACATTCTGGAGAGAAACTGCGCCCTCCCCCCCCCCCCCCCCCCCCCCGCTACCTCCCTTCCCAACCCTAGCCACCTCCCAGGAATAGGAGGCCTCCCCCAGGCACAGGAGGCCTTCCCCAGGCAGGCTTTGGATGTCTCTGCCTGACATCCTCTCTGGAAGGAACCTTGGGTGACTGATATGTCCTTCTGTCTCCAGGGTGAATTCTTTGGCCGAAGCCAGCACTCCCCAGTCCCCTTTGATGCTCCTCCCATCAGGCTACCCCAGCAGCATGACCGCATGGCCTACTTTGCAGTGTCCCAATATGTCTTCAACACGGCCAGCCGGGTTTACCACCAGGCTGGGCACATGAACTTCACCATCCGAAATGAGGACGTGAGTAGGGGATGGAGGAGGATGGGGGTCCAGGAGAGAGCATCAATGCTTCTCTCACATTGACACCCACTCTGGGTGTCCTGGGAAGCTAGGGGAAGAATGTGGAACTTGGAGCCTGCCCAACATGAGTGCCAAGCCAGGCTGTGCCTCAGTTTCCCTGCGTGTGCACATGGACCCCCAGGGGTTCTATGAGAGCTTGTAAAGAGCTTGTGTCTGTCACACAATACACAGTAGCTATGATTAGCAGGAATTTACAAAAATCAGACAGACTCTGGCGTGTCAGAACAGGTTCTCTGAGCAGCAGATGCCAAGACAGCATTAGACTTATAAGAGTTTTATTAGGGAAACACCTGTGAAGGGTAAAAGAGAGGAGGAGGAGGAAGTGGGAGAGCCCCCAGACTATGATGCGATGTGGTACCATGTGCTTTTTCAGACCTGACCACAGGCGATTACACTGGGGCAGGGCCAGTGCTTGTCAGTCTCAGCTCAAGCCCTGCCCGACTCCCGCTAGAGGCTGGCATATCAGCATTCCTGGTCTAGACACCTCCGTTCAGAGGTCTCCTTATGGGTGGGGGAGGAGGGGAACCTCAGCCAAGACAGTTCATGTGCCTCCGATGAGACTCTTCCTGGAGGACTCGAAGACAGTTTTCTTCAGCCTCAGTACTCAATGCTCTTCTGCTTGGGGCCCTTCCCTTTCTCCTCCACCTCTTCCCCCTCAGTCCACAGAACATCAGGGGCCTTTTGTTCAGGGCTCCCTTGGCAGTAAGATGACCCCCCAGCCCATCTGCATTGGCACATCTGACCCTCGAAGATGCCATGCCACAGGGGAAAATGGACAATGGGGGTCGGGGAGCACCTTTTCCTGTTGGTCTCTTGCTTATACTACCACTTCGAATCCTGGCAGTGATCTGACAAAATTCTCCAGCTCTACCACCCCAGCCATGCTCCGCAGGGGCTGGAGCCGCCTGGGAGAGCGCGCCTCAGGTGTGAATGGTGTGGGGCCTGAATGTGAGGCAGTGGCAGCCAGCTGCCCTCCTCTCTGCTGACCCCCCTGAAGGGAGTTCTGAGCAGCACAGCTCCAGAGCCTATGCAGTGATAAGTGCTATAGGAGCTGCCCAGGTAGAGAGTGGGGATCTTGAGGGAGGAGAGATGATGGAAGGTTGGCTAAGAACAGGTGTAGGCAGGGTTCCCCAAGCTGAAAGATCAGCAAGTCATGAGGTGGGTAGAGAATGACACCACAAGAGATGGTGAGAAACAGATTTTGGGGGAAGCTGTATCTGGAAGCTCACTAAATCCAGATTGTGGTGGTGATCAGTCCTCATTGGTCTTTTAGGGGATCATCCTGAAAAATAATAAATAACAGTAACAGGCATTTATTAAGTACATTTAATATGTTCCAGGCACTGCACTTGGTGCTTTCTCCACATACTATCTCATTTAATCCTTGCACAGTCTGTACAGCAAGTGCCATTATTATCATCCCTATTTTACAGATACAGAACCTAACCGAGTTTCTCAGAGACCACTCAGCTAAAGAATGGTGGAACCCAAGCTGTCTGGCCTCTGAGACCAGGCCTTTCATCGCCACGATGTCCTGCTTCTTAAGCAACTCCCTGCTTCTTCTGTTGCAGAGTCCCCTGGACTTTCCAACTCACTTGCACACCAAATCACTGGGGGCTGTGATTCCTCAGGTAAGATCTCTGCCTACTCATCATAGAGGACAAGGCAAGCCTCTTGACCTAGGCCAGTGGTCGGCAAACTGTGGCTCGTGAGCCACATGCGGCTCTTTGGCCCCTTGAGTGTGGCTCTTCCACAAAATACCATGTGCGGGCGCGCACGTACAGTGCGATCGAAACTTTGTGGCTCTTGATCAGCTGCCTCCTGCATGCCCCACACTGGGGATCGAGTTCGTGACCTGGGCAT
Source organism: Myotis myotis (assembly GCF_014108235.1). NCBI lineage: Eukaryota > Metazoa > Chordata > Mammalia > Chiroptera > Vespertilionidae > Myotis > Myotis myotis. The sequence continues at coordinate 55,887,177 of NW_023416401.1, read as the reverse complement.
GTGCCCTGACCAGGCATTGAACCGTGATCTCCTAATTCATAAGTTGACATTCAACCACTGAGCCACACCAGCTAGGCAACCATCTGTTCTTACTGGAACATGCCCATTGGGGTGTCTCACCCATCTCACACACTTAACCCGAGTGCCCTTTCCAACCACACAGCCATCTATTGAAAAGGAGTTCTGGAAAATACAAGTTTCTCCATCCTGAGATATTTCCACTGCTGATTTCAGGCCCTTAGAGACTGAGCCAGAGTCCCTCCATTTGTGTTCTGCCCTCCCCTGAGTCTCTGCCCTCTTTCTCCAGCTGGCCAGGTTGTACCCCAATACAGAGCTAGAACTTGAGATGTCACCTGAATCAGCTCCATTCTTGATGTTCACCCCTGGAAATGTTACCTGCATGCCAGTGATGAACATCCAGGCATTCGCTCTCCTGCCCAACTCTTCTAACCGCAAGCCACTCTTCCAACTCAGGGCGGTAAGTCTATTCCGGCTGGGGCAGCAAAGGGTTATGTCTGCCATGGGTGTAAGCCCCTCCCTCAGCGGAAAGACTAGGAGGCTGCACAGCTGATAGATGCTGGAGGCTATTTACTTCCACTGGAGGTATAAGTGGGCCTTGCAATTCTGATCTGAACGCCAGGCTTCCCCAGGGCCTCTATACCTCTATATATAACAGCCTAAGCCAGTGGCTGGCAAACTCATTAGTCAACAGAGCCAAATATCAACAGTACAACGATTGAAATTTCTTTTGAGAGCCAAATTTTTTAAACTTAAACTATATAGGTAGGTACATTGTTATTAACTTAATTAGGGTACTCCTAAGGCTTAGGAAGAGCCACACTCAAGGGGCCAAAGAGTTGCATGTGGCTTGAGAGCCGCAGTTTGCCGACCACGGGCCTAAGCGACTATTAAGGTGAAATGACCAGAAGGACCGGTTGCTATGATGCGCACTAATCACCAGGGGGCAGACGCTCAACGCAGGAGCTGCCCCCTGGTGGTCAGTGCGCTCCCACAGTGGGAGCGCTACTCAGCCAGAAGCTGGGCTCTCAGCTGGCGAGCACAGCGGCAGTGGTGGGAGCCTCCCCCCGCCTCCTCGGCAGTGCTAAGGAGCAGTGAGCTGAGCAGTAAGGAGTGAGCAGGCGGGCAGTAAGGAGCGAGGGATCCTGGATTGTGAGAGGGCCTCTAGCCGGCAGTTGGACATCCCCCGAGGGGTTCCGGACTGCGAGAGGACTGCAAATTTCGTGCACTGGGCCTCTAGTAGTTAATATCAGAGTTTCAAGAAACCTTAAAAGTCATTCACTCCAGCTGAGTTGAAAATTTTAGCTTTCTCACTGCTATGTTTGTTATAAAAAATCGTTTAAAGCATAACCCTATTTAAATTGTTATAAATGAAAGTCATCAAATTATATTTTTAAAGAAGATATAAAATTTAAAGAACTCTTAAAATAGCAATACTCTTGCTGTTGATTTATAGATTCAACATAACATCTATCAAAATCCCAGCTGGCTTTTTTGCCAGATAACAAGCTGATTCCAAAATTCATATGTAAATTCAAGGGACCCAAAATAGCCAAAACCATCTTGAAAAAGAAAAATAAAGTTGCATAACTCATACTTTCCTATTTCAAAATGTACTATAAAGCTATATTAAGCAAGATAGTATGGTACTGTGCAAAGACAGATATATAGATCAATGGAATAGAATTAAGAATCCAGAATTAATTCCCCATATTTATAGTCAATTGATTTTCAACAAGGGAACCAACACAATTAAATGTGGAAGAACAGACTTGCAGGAAATGGTGCTGGGGCAACTGTACATCCACATGCAAAAGAATGAAGCCAGACCACCATACACAAAAATTAACTCCAAAAGGATCATAGACCTAATGTGAGATCTGAAACTATAAAACTCTCAGAAAAAAATATAGCAATAAATTTTCATGACCTTGGGTTAGGCAGAGCCTTCTCAGATCAACTCAAAAGCATAAGCAGCAAAATAAAAAATAGGTACATTGGAGTTCATCAGACTTAGAAGCTTGTACTTTAAAGGATAATGTTATGCCCAGATTTCAAGATCCCCCAAAGATCCACCAAGGAGCCGAGTCCGATGCAAAAGCATAGAGCCTTTATTCAAGCTGAGCTCGGTCCCTCTGCCTCCACCGACGCAGTGGCAGGATGCGAGAGAGCCCCGAGTCTCAAAAGAACAAAGATTTTATAGGGCTTGGGGTGGGGGGGGGGGGTGAGGGCTCACTCAGACCACTGATTTGGCCGATTCCGGTTGGTTGAGTGAGGGCTGGGGGCTAGTGATGCAAGGGCAGGGTGTTGCTAGGGTCTGGTTACACAAAGACAGGGGGGTGGTCAGCATACTTTTGGCCTTGGGTTTGTTCCCCTTGCATTCCTATTGGCTGAGATAAGGGCAGGCTGAGTAACTGATACATTCTGTGGCTTTTTCTTGGAAGAGGGGTCAGGGACACAGCTATCAGTCCCATTCTGTCCTTTCAATACCACCATTCTAGGAAGTGAAAAGACAGCCCACAGAATCAGAGAAAACATTTGCAAATCATATATCTGACAAGAGCTCAGTATCTGACAAGGGCTCAGAGATTCTCTGAACTTCCTTGATAGTCTGCTCCAAAGTCATTCTTATAGGGGCAGTCTCCCAATTCGAATACTCTGAGTCTAGTTTGGGCTTATTACCCCTTCTTCTTCTTTTTTGTTTCGTGTGTGTGTGTGTGTGTGTGTGTGTGTGTGTGTGTTAATCCTCATCTGAGGATATTTTTCCCCCATAGCTTTTCAGAGAGAGTTAGGGAGAGAGAGATACACACACATTGACTGGTTGCTTCCCACACATGCACTGACCAGGGGCAGTGAGTAAACCCGCCATCTAGGTACATGCTCTTTACCATGATTCAAACCCAAGACCCTTGGGTTCAAGGGGCAACGTTCTAACCATGGAGCCACACCAGACAGTGCTTATTCGCCCCCTTTTTATGCTTCCATTAAGATGGAAACCTCAGCCCTAGATGGTTTGGCTCAGTAGATAGAGCATCAGCCTGCAGACTGAAGGATCCCAGGTTTGATTCCAGCCAAGGGCACGTACCTTGGTTGCAGGCTCAACCCCCAGCTGTATACAGGGAAACAATCAATTGATGTGTTTTTCTCATGTTGATGTTTCTCCCCTCCTTTACACTCTCTACAAAAAAAATCAATGGACACATGTCCTCGGGTGAGGATTAACACAAAAGCACACACAAATGGATTTCTCTTTCTATCTCCCCATCCCCCCTCAAATAAATAAATAAATAAAATAATAATAATAATTTTTTCCCGGGGTCTTATCCGCATCTGCTAGGGTTCAGGAATCTGGAGAAAGGGCTGTGATGCAAATTAATAAAGAGACTAGACATGAAATATAAATTTGGGAGGCATTTGGGGGGAACCAAGGGAGGCTTAGCTTTAGTAACTAAGTTCCCTGAATCTCAGGACCCAGGGCTTTTTATTCACACATTTTGCCCTATAGCAAAGCAGATGTACATATCAAAGGTAAGGTTTGGTAAACAGTAAAAGATTATCAGGTTGGGGGAACTGCCTTCGGCTGCCTGGTAGCAGGCAATAATATATGCAAATCTTCAGCCCTGCTGAAGTCCCAAGGCTCATCAGCCTTTTGATGAACTTCTTGCATTTTATTATGTCCTGCCAGAATTTGCTTCCAGCAATTTTCTAAAATGATGGAAACCTCAGAAATCTTAGCTCACCTTTCTTAAAGTTAGCTATGGAGCCACCAACATCCTGCATCCTCAGTCCATAATCCTTGAGTAGCTGCCTTTTCCTCCTAAGTCCCACATCTGGCCGTGGTTTCTATTTCCGGAGATTTGTCTCCTGGACTGGGAGCCAACACGATGCCTACTTAGCCTGAGAATCTGGGTGATGTCCTTTTGCTTTCTAGAGAACTGACATCTCCGCCACCATCAGTGTGAGCTCCAGCAGGGTCCTTGGCTCAGTGACCCCAGGAAGGTAAGAGGCCACGGTTGTGGGGAGCAGAGCATGTGGAATGGGTGGTCAGAGCATCTAGTCTGGTTCACTGATAGGGCTGGAACTGGCCCTTGGAAACAGGAGTCTCCACTGGGGCTGTCGCATTCTCTAATCTGGCCCCTCCGAAAAATGCACATTGACAATGCCTCAGGGGAAAAGCCAGAAGCCAAGAAAAGCTGTCAGGTACCAGAGATCACCTTCAGGTTCCCCATCACTATGGGCTCCTCACTTCCCCTCATAGGCACCAGTGAAGGAGCTGAAACTTCTGCAAAGAGAGTACTTAGGAACAATAGTCCAGTTGGAGAGGGTGGGGCTTGGAGCTGTATTTGCAAGGACTTTACATATAAGATTGAGAAACACTGTCAATATTACACATCAGAAAGTGCAGATTTTGGATGGAGGATTAAAGGTGCCCCAAGCCACTGCTTACTGCTCCATTGTCCAGGTACCCAATCAATAGGCAAGTATTTATTTAATCAGAGTTCGGGCTTTGGATAGCAGAGACTATACCGCCCCCCGTGGTTGGCACTTGCCCTAGTGGTATCTGTCCAGAGCTCTCACCTGGGCCCCATGTCTTAGCTGCTCTGGCTGCTGCTCCCTGCTGAGGTACAGGTGCAATGGGTTCATCAGAAGAACAAATTCCTGGCCTCAGGTTTAGATGTCTGTCGGCTGACAGAATGCCCTAACCCCATTCAAATGAACATCTCCGTACGAGGTCTTTGAAAAGAAAAGCTAGTCCAGCCGGTGTGGCTCAGTTGGTAGAGCTCCCCATGCACAAGTAGGTTACAGGTTGGATTCCCCATCAGGGCACATGCCCGGGTTGAGGGCTTGATCCCCAGTAGGGGGCATGCAGGAGGCAGCTGATCAATGTTTCTCTCATCGATGTTTTTCTCTCTCTCTTCCTCTCTGAAATCAATAAAAACTTATTTTTTTAAAAGAGAAAGAAGTTAATAGTGAGCTTTGGAGGTCCCTGAATTTGAGTTTATGCATAGACCTGGCTTGGGGAGCGTCTGCAGTGTCAAGGAGGAGAGCCAAGAGCCTTAGACTGAGGAGACAGCAAAGTGAGCAGAGGATCTCACCCAATAGTTTACTCTGGAATTATTAAAATGGCTCTGCCCCATAAGCAGAAAGCAGAGATCTGTCCAGGGTAATTACTATTCCTGAACAAGGGAACCAGGTCAGCAGCCAAAGGGAGCAATGGGGAAATTGGTGTTTGGCTCTTACAGTGACAGCAATCCAGGTGCCGAGTCCCTCTGCCTTCCTTCACTCCAGTGGCTGCCAGCTGCCTGCCCATTACCATTTGTGGTGCCTCTCTTTTCCGTTTTTTTTTTTAAAATATATTTTTTAAATTGAACTCTAGAGAAAGGGGGAGAGAGAAACATCGATGTGAGAGCAAAATACCGATTGGCTGCCTCCTGTATGTGCTCCAATTGGGGAGTCAAGCCCACAAGAACCGAACTGGCAACCTCTCAGTGCACGGGACAATGCCCAACCAACTGAGCCACACCAGCCAGGGCCTCCTTTCCATTTCTATTGTCTATTCCCATATTATACAAATAACCCATGCTCATGGCAAGATAAAAAAAAGAGAATTAAAAAAGTCTAAACAAAAATCACCCATAATCTTGCCCCATTGAGACTATTACTCTTAATAGTTTCATGTTTCCTTCCAGTCTTTTTTTATACATAACTGGAAACATACAGTGCATTACTTCTTATCTTCCACTTTCTCCAGTTAATATGTATGTCATCATAGTTTCTTCCAAGTTATCGAAGGTGCTCAGATAACACTATTTTTTAATGCCACTTCTTAAATCACAGCGCATGCTGAAAGCCTTAAATTGCAGAGGAGCTGGTGGGGGCCCAGCCCCTGAAATGCCCTTGCCCATAGGGACTGCACAGCCCACGGCATAAGTGTGAAAGAGTATTAGCCACGGCCTGGAGTGACCATGCTTCTCTCTTCTCCACACAGTAAGCTGGGACTGGAACTGAAACACTCCAACATCGGTTTCTTCAATGTGAGTTGTTTTCTCTTCAGTGTTTCTTGACTGTCTTGCCCAAGCAGGGCATCGTGGGGTTCAAGAAGTGACAAAGTCCCAGAAGAAGACGCACCGCAGTCTTGCTGGAAATGAGACACCACATCTGAAAGTTAACTGGCCAAGAGAAGCATTGCCTGAGGGCTCAAGGGGCGACAGGACAGGGACATTGAGAGTATGAGCTTTGAAGGGAGGTAGATCTAGGCTCCTAGATCAGCTCTGCCACTTGCTAGCTGTGTGACCTTAGCAAATCACTCACCCTTTCTAAGCCTCAGTTTCCCTGTCTGTAAAATGGGAATAATAGCATCTACCTCAGATTTTTTGAGATAATATGGGGCATGTACCACATTATATAACAATTCCAGCAGGGTCTAGGGCAGCACTCTATAATCAAACACATTACTATTTCTGCCACCAAATTTTTAAAATATTCACACAAAGTAGATAGCCCTGTGACAGTTGTGGTCATTTTGCCTTAAAATGAGCTTGCATGCAGTTATGGAGAATGAAGTTCAGAGATTTGGAGTTTGGGGGGACTGTGAACAGGGAGCTGTTTATCTGTGGTGCTGACAGGACAGTCAACCTCTATTTTGTAAGTGGAATGTGTCCAGAGGTGGGGGCAGATGCTCTTTTCTTGGACTCATTTGATCCTTTTGCTCTGGCCCCTCCTGTTCCAGGTGCAGTTGCTGGAATCCATCTTCAATTACTACGCGTCCTACATTATATATCCCTCTCTCAACGGTAAGAATAGCTGCTACTGACTGCCACGTGTGAAGGCTGAATTCTACCTTTTCTGTAGCATTTATGGTTCATTCATTTAACAAATTGAGCCTGTCTTCTGTGCTGGCTGGGGTACTGTCCCTCACAGAGTTTGCACTTGGTTGGGAAGGCACAGGTGTAAGTTGATAAATGTCACAACAGGAGGAAGCACTGGGGGCTGCAGGAGCTAGGAGGAGGCACTGAACCTCCTAGAGGTCACCCCAGGAGGTGAGGGCTAAGTTGAGTCCAAAGCACAAGGAGTTAGACCCAAGAAGAGGGAGCATTCCAGGTGGCACGTGGAGAACACCTGGAGTTAACACCCGTGGGTGCTGAGCCAGGTTAGGGCTGTGGTCCTTGGGGATGAGTCCCTGGATAGAAACACTGCACGGCCCAGCCCTGGCCACTTTGGGTGACGATTGAGGAAAGGCTCTTGAAGGGACAGAAGCCCAGGAGGCTGTAGACTCCTAGAGGCTGCATTTCCCAAGTGTTTGCCTGTGTATACCACTCCCCTCCCCCCAAAAAAACCCACACAGCCCCGAATCCAATAGTCTCCATTTCAGGGGCCCACTCTCAATGGCCAGCTGCAAATGCAATGTCTGTGTCTCCACGCCTCCCAGTGTTTTCTGTCCTGCCCACTCTCTGCTGTTCATCTTCCAGCAAAGCTTGAGAAGGGCTTCCCACTCCCTCTGCCCAGGGACACCTACCTCAGCAGCTTGGAGCTCCAAATCCACAAGGTCAGTGAGAAGTGGGGCCTGGTGGGGAGCTCTAAGAACGCCTGGGAGGGCTGCTTTCGGGTTGATGGATATTAGGGGGAGTCCTTAACTCCCACTTACATCCTAGACCTAATTTTCATAGAAAAATGAATTTTGGAGTATAAATGGCAGGTTTTGATGATCTGAAATCTGGGCTTCATGTGCAAGGTCCTTAGCCATGTATGGCAGAATGTGCAAAGGCGTCAGATCAGATGCAATACTTTTGGGTTGAGGAGAGGCCACCTGAAGAAGCCCTGGATGTCCTTGGTGGAGTGAGGGTCCCCAGTGGGCACTGACCAGGCCTCCTACCCACAGCAGCAAGGGATGGTCCTGGAGAAAAACCGGCCATGCCTTCTAGTGGTAGGAACTTATCAGGGCAGGGGACAGGGACCATCATAGTACAACTTATGATATAAATCCAGAAGGACTAGTTTGCAATGTCTTCACTGTTCCTATGTTCTTTTTAAACTTTTTTAAAAAAAGTATCGATCCTATTTTTTACTCTAAGGTAATCCAGGACTACAGTCTCAGAAATTATGTGAGGGGAATAACTCAAGCGGCACCTGAGTATACATTATTCTCCTGGGAGAAAACATTTTGGAGGAGAGTGGTTATGGATGTCTTCCAGAAACCAGAGCTTAGGATATGCAAATAATTTCTTGGGGGCCAACAGCTGATAAGGACAGTTTTATTTTAAAATATATTTGTATTGATTTCAGAGATGGAGAGGGAGAAACATCAATGATGAGAGAAAATCATTTATCGGCTGCCTCCCCCACACTGGGGCTCAAGCCTGCAACCTGGGCATGTGCCCTTGACCGGAATCGAACCCAGGACCCTTCAGTTCACACGCTGATGCTCTATCCACTGAGCCAAACCAGCTAGGGCAAGGACAGTTTTATAAAGACCTTTTTTTTTAAAAAAAATATATTTTATTGATTTTTTTTTTAGAGAGGGAGAGGGATAGTTAGAAACATCGATCAGCTGCCTCCTGCACACCCCCTACTGGGGATGTGTCCGCAACCAAGGAACATGCCCTTGACCGGAATCGAACCTGGGACCCTTGAATCCGCAGGCCGACACTCTCTCCACTGAGCCAAACCAGTTAGGGCTAAAGACCTTTTATAAAAGCCTAAGGTCTTGATTTCTGCACTGACTGGATTTTTATTTGGTAACTTGCCTCTCCCTATGAAAGTTTCCCTTTCAGGAAGTTCCTAAGCAACTCAGATAATGGCCTTTCTTGTCTGCCCTTTTGCCTTCTCTCCAGAACTTCTTGTTCGTAGGGGCCAACATAGACTAGATTGAAGACTGAGGAGCACCTGTGGCTGGAGGGGACACACCACAGCTGGACTGGCCCTGCCTGCCCTGTGGAGCCCCAGTGGCTGTGACATTTCGCTTCCTCTCATGAGTGTCCCTGAGTAACACAGGCCCAGCCAGGGCATTGGATAGGTGTTAAAGGGCAAGGCAGAAAAGGAAGCTTGGGGGCAGAGTGGAACAAGTCAATCATGAAGAACGCCTGCCCCTGCAGTAGAGGCCACCAAGGTACCAAACTCAGGCAGGCTAGACAGCCTGAATTCTGCCCCAGCCCAGCCAATGTGGTTTCTACTTCAAATGCAGAAAGTGGACAATTAACTCAAGCCTTTCATCATGGCCTTTGGGACATACTCATGTACAGACCCCTCTATTGTAAAATGGGATTAAAAAATTCAGGCACGCACACCCTCACATTGTGGCAGTTTTTTATTTTAAACCAAAGATCTCCAAAAAGCCTGACCCTGAGGACACCAGGGTGTGTCCAACAGCAGCTGCTCCATTCACCCTGCTCCCACCTTTATTTTACACCCCAGATAAGTCAACCAACTCGTCCGTTTGCCTGGGACTTACCTGGTTTTAGCAATTCAAGTCCCTCGTCCTGGGAAACCCCTCAATCCCAGGCAAACTTGGACAGTTGGTCACACAGCAGGCAAATTTTTATGAGCCAAGCCCCAGAACTCCAGGACACCCCACTTTCTCTGATATCAGCATCGTCTCTCTAGTCCACTGTCACCAGCCACCCTTCCAAAGCCTTGGCCTGACTGCTCCTCAACACCTCAACTGTCATGGGTCCTAAATCTGAACCAAGTACCATGCCTTGTTCACCGCCTAGTCCTAACTGAACACTTCAAACAACTACCCACGTGCCCCGCCTCAGGAGAGTGAGAACACACCAGGACTAAAAACGAGATCTGGCCCGTGACCCACTTCCTCCAGGCCCAGCCTTGCTGGCACGTGGCTTGATGCTGATTTAAAAGGCAGACAGAGCACGGTGGTCAGGTTTATTAAATGGGTGGTGGAGGAAAGTGATGAGCAGCTACAAATTCAAGAGAGAAATTCTTGGCTACTAAAGTCATTCCGGGCATGGCTGAGGGACACGGGCTGGCCCTCTAAGGGTGCTGCTGTCAAGACGCAGAGCTGGTTGAAGTAGACCCCAAGCTTCCCTCTGATCTCTTGTGCGGAGTGAAGCTGTCCGTGATGCTCTGAGCGGGCAGAGGGGAGAGCTGTGGTGAGGCTTCATGTGGGGACCTGCCTCTCAATTCTCTGCCCCTCTGGTCTCCACAAACACCAAGAGAATCTAAAAGAAAGGAAAGGTGAGTCCAGTGGTTTGGAGCTCGCATCTGCATAAACACAAAACAGCTTATCCTCTAGCTATCGGTTCCCAGCCCTTGGCAGTAACTCACTTTGGTGAGAAATATCAGGAAACCCAGCTCCCAAATCATCCCGAGGGTCACTGGTTCATGGCCGTGGGACTTTCTTCAACAGTCTTGGATCTAAGGCTGGCCTAGGAGGAAGCATATAAGCATTCAGCCTCTAGTGCCATCTTCTCCCCAAGCGACATCACCAAGAGGGCCCCGATCAGCCAGGCCCAAGCTCCCAGTGTATGCACACCAAACTAGGTAGCACCTGAATGGAAAGGGCAATAAAGAAAAACCAACTTAAAATTAAAAGCCCACTTTTTATAGGAAATGATTTTCTTTCAAGTGGTTCATGATCAGGACAGCTGACCCAGATAAGAGTAACCCTCAAGAGGACAGCTCAGCCCTCTGTCAGGGGCTTTGACACAGGTCCCATGGCATCTTGACCACCATCTTCAGTGGCTCTCACATCGAATTGTCATCAAATAAAAGATAAACCTCCAGCAAGACTTGTTAGATGCCCAGATCTTTGAAGATCAAGACTGCCTGGCCCTGCCCTGGCCAGTGTGGCTCAATTGGCTGAGGATCATCCCATGCACTGAAAGGTCGCTAGTCCAGTGTGTGTGGCAACCAATGGATGTTTCTCTCTCTCTCAAATCAATAAAAACATAAAAAAAAAAGACTGCCAGACCCACTGAAAGCTAAATGAGAAAACATCATCAAAGCCTCAACACATTACATAAGCGAGCTCCAACTCAGTCCACAGGTTGCTGCCCCCACAGGTATGAATTACCAGGTGGGAGTGGTGGTGGTGATAAACTGTCTTTTCAAAATGGTCACCACTGTCCACTAAATCCTTCAACATGACTGAGGAGCCCCAGGCCTGGTAACAAGGCTGTGGGACAGGACAAGCCTCTGATGCAAAAGGGGCAGAGGGCAGGTTTGGAAATCTCATGTTTATTAGATGGCTGCCTGTACCAGGTGGGTTACATGTATTATTCTCACTACCTTCACATCATCATGAGACATATGGCAAAAGACATGGCAAAACTGCATCCCCTCCTCAAAGACGAACGACATGAATGTCAATGGAAGAGCACCTGGGAACTAGACAGGAGTCCTCTGACCAAAAGTGGGGACCGATGAGAAGAATACCTTGACCTCACCTCCAACTCACCTCAGCTAAGACATGCCTTTCAGGGGCACCATGTTGCATTTCCTGAGTCTACAGAGTGAAGGCAGCGCCATAGGTTTCTGCCTCCTACAGAACACACCTGCACGGAACAAAAGGCAGAAGAATGGTTGACTCCATGTCTGGGTGTCCAGTCAGCAATGCACCATTCTAACAAGAACCAGAATGCAAGCCACGGATCGAGTCTACAAATACAGATTCCAAAGATCCACAGGCCTGAAAATGTCTTCTCTAGTAACACCCAGGATCACCCTTTTCAAGAGAAACCACAAAAGCACAGGTTAAATGTCAGCGAAAGGAGAATAAATAGTCAATGTGCTTGACTCTCCTCTGTGACTGACAAGAAAACTCCTCAATCTTCTGGTAGACTGTGACAATACAAACTGATTCGGAATTGATAGAACCCCTCTTTGCCACTATACTTGGCCCCCAACTTTACTTTTTTCCTCCATTAATTTGATATTACCGACGGCTCCTGGAGAAGCAATGTAGTTGTGCTCAAGAGTCAAGGAGCAAAAACACACAAACACCACTGGCTGTCTTGAATAATGTATTATTATGGATTATCCTACACCCCTATAATTTATAAAGCAGAACCCATGAATTATGCATGCCCTTCAGCACTATCTGAATTTACTCCACTGTGAGGTACAAATGTAAACACATGGACTGGTTTCTGGGGAGTGGATCCTTAACTTGAAAAGACAGAGTGAAGCCACAAATCAGAGGGTAACCCAGTCACTATATCACATGAGGTCAGCGAAGAGAATGGCAGGAGGAAACAACTAGTGTGTGAAAGTTCCAAGGTTTGGAAGGGACAGCCGGACCCTTCAAACACGGGGAAAACTCCTTTCAGCAATCCTCTCCCTGCACTACCAATGACCAGGGCACAGCAGCCCACGGTCACTTTCGAATGCAGGAGCAGAAAAGGACAGTCAGGGCGGGAGGCTGGTATCAGGGGCATGGCTGAGACAGGCGAGCGGCCCAGCCGAGCAGAACCCCAACAGCTTCTGCTGCGTCCTGCAAAGACCCTCTGAAATCTCTGCCAGAGCCTAGACCAGGGGTGGGCAAACTTTTTGACTCGAGGGCCACAATGGGTTCTTAGACTGGACCGGAGGGCCGGAACAAAAGCATGGATGGAGTGTTTGTGTGAACTAATATAAATTCAAAGTAAACATCATTACATAAAAGGGTACGGTCTTTTTTTTTTTTTTTTTTTTAGTTTTATTCATTTCAAACGGGCCAGATCCGGCCCTCGGGCCGTAGTTTGCCCACGGCTGGCCTAGACACTACCAGCATAAAAAATTAGAAATGCTTTTCAGCTGGGAAAGATCAGGATCATGTGGTCATGACACCACCATGTACAAAAGTTAAAAACCTTCTCTGCTACCCCAGCTTTGATTTTCAGATGAAGAAGTAGAGAGACTAGGTCACAGCTGGATAGGTTCAGAGGTGGGACCAGAGTCTCTGGCGTCTGAACCTACATGCTTTCCATCACAGCACCTGCTGACACTTCGGCACTTGGAAGGGCGATGCCCCAGGGAGCTCCTTACCCAGGCAGATTCCTAGAGGCCCCTCTCTGTAGGCATGTGAAGGACTGCCCAGAGCAGGGACACAACTGTGAACTCACGGATGCCCCCTCTAACTCCCTTCCCCTTACATTTTCATCCAAGTCCCAGGGAATATGCATGTGACATCACAGATGTAAAACAACAAATTCCAGAAAATGGTCCAAAAAACTTACCTCAGGACCCCATGGTCTAGCGCCCGGCTGATATGGAGACTGACATGAAGAACACTGCCGTCTCCCATGGCACCTCTGCACCCGCAGACCCATCTGCAAGGGACAAGCCATCAATGGGCACTCGTAGCAGGCCCCGGGGCACAGAACACGGCACAGTAGCTGGCAGATTAGAGCACCGACAATGTGGGCTGTTACCATGAGTACCTGAATGGCCACACTGCCGTCGCAGGAACAAGAACAACTTAACTCCAGGAAGGGGTCTGCAGATCGTCTGTGATCATGAGTAACATCCGTGTTATCCTATGTGCCAGCTGTGATCAATTTGTTACTAACAAGTCTATGTTGAAAGGATGCCAAGCCCAAGTTTTAGGGAGGGTGCCATGGCTGACTGGCAGTGACTAGTAGGAATTGGAGGGGTGTGAGGGGGGCGGGGTGGTAATCAGGTAGGGGAAGGTCCCATGTCTACCATCTAGTTTAAGAGTTACTTACATATATATCCTCAACTGTATTGTGTTTGGCCCAGCTCTATTATTGTTCCCCTAACCACCCACAATGGGATGAGCCTCATCCTGTTATTCTGCCTTGTTTTTGTCCAGGTGCTGTATGTCAGCCACTGAGCACAATGCAAAACAAGACTGAGCCACTGCCCTCAAGATCATCGCATGGGGACATGATCAACAAGCCAACACTTCCCAGGTGTGATTAGCACTAAGAGGTGGGACTGGGGATGTGGGAAGGGGTGCATGTGATGGGGAGGGAGGCACAGAAAGGTTCCAGGAGGGGAGCCCTAGGAGGGGAGTGACTATCCCTCATCCATAAACTCGGTGCGGCCGGGCAAAAGGGACTCTTCAAAGAGCCACACAGCACCACGTACCAGGAAGTAACACAAACTAGTGGGAAGACGTGTCCGAAAGCGCCAGGGTTTGGAAGGGACATGGGTGGACCCTCCAAACACGGGGAAATGCTTTCGCAGTCCTCTCCCTGCACTATCAATGACCAGGGCACAGGCAGCCCACGATCACTTTCGAATGCAGGGGCAGAAAAGGCAGTGAGTGAGGCGGGAAGGGAGGCCACTGCCCGCAGCCTGAGAAATGGGTGAAGTGAGAACGGACCAGCAGACAGGTCAATGACCAGATTACAACCTAAGATTACAGAAGCCACGTCTGACTGTCAGGGATTACTTACCTAGTCCCTGCCAGAGCTGAGAATTAAAGGGAAGACTAACAGCAGATATGCTGAGAGTCCTTGAGTTCCGGAAGACGGGGTGTGAGTGGTACCAACACTGAAGATTAGACAGCATCCCCACTCAGGCTCACAGAGCACCGCTGGTCACACATACATCCAGGCTTGGCTCTAAAACGCAGCCCCCTGTCCATTCCAACACACTGTTTCCTCTCCACATCATAGGAGCCTTCACCAGGGGCTCTCAGAAGAGGGCCGGGACCTGCGCCTGCTGGCCCCAGGGGTCAAACCCGGGAACACTGGGGAAGCAGCCTTCGCCTGCACCCTCACCCCCCCACACCTCTGGCCTATTAGCCTTCACAGAACTTGAGCTCTAGAAAACCAGACAGGGCATCACTTACCTGGCATCTCATAATCCAGGATCTCCCTGAGGACATTTCTCATTCATGGGACAGCAGTCACATGACACTCCTGCAGGGGACAAGAACCCAGCATGTGATGGGCCACTTGGCACTGCTTAAATGTCCAGAAAACCATCACGCTCAACAGAGAGCCATTTGGGGAATCCAAGGGTTAGGATATGAATGCAATGACAGCCTGTCTCTCTTGAACCTCAGTCTGCTTCATGCTTGGTCAATGCCACTCACCTAAGGCTGTCCCCTTAGGAAGGGGCAAGAGTGGGTTCTCTGAAGATGAGGAAAACCTTACAACTTTTCCTTGGCCTGCATTACAGGACACAGGCACCCTCACTCACTTCAAGCACAGGCAGAGAAAAGGACAGAGCTGGTGAAACAGAGCTGGCAGACCACAGCTATGGCTCCACAAGCAACCCATGCATTGCCTGAGGCAAGACCCCTCTCATTCTCCCTGAAGGCCTCACAGAAACCAGCTCTGAGCCCACCTGCAACAAACCAGACACCAGGGGCCTGGAGGCCTCTAAAAGGTGGTGGGAGGGCGGAGGTGTGTGAAAGCGCCAGGGTTCGCAAGGGACGGGGTGGGCCCTCCAACACGGGGAAATGCTTTCGCAGTCCTCTCCCTGCACTATCAATGACCAGGGCACCGCAGCCCACGATCACTTTCGAATGCAGGGGCAGAAAAGGCAGAATGTGAGCCAGAATGAGGAGCCCATGTAAACGGCCACGCCCAGGATCCTGAGCTCTATCACCACTCCGTATAGATTCCATCTCCCCTCATCAAAAGGGTCCACAGGACCCGCCCGCTTGGCTCAGTGACTGAGCATCGGCCACTGGAATCCGGGTCACCCACATGCCCAGCGTGCAGGCTCGATCCCCAGAGGGGAGTGTGCAGGAGGCAGCCAATTATCATTGATGTCTCTCTCTCTCTCTCTCTCTCCCCCCCCCTTCCTCTCTGAAATCAATAAAAATGTATTAAAAAAATTTTCGCAGCTAAGGAATGGCTGAGTCAGAATCTGAACCTCTCTGGCCCCCAAACCCAGCCCCGTCTACACCACCAGGCCCCCGGGCACAGAGCTTGGCAAGGCAGCTCCCGGGGCCCAGGTGCACTCCAGGACCACCCGCTCCGCGGGGGGCAGGAAGGCAACAAGCCCGGAGTTCAGGGGCTCAGGGGCAGCCTCACCCTCCGGCCACAGTGCGGGCGCACCAGGCCCTGGAGAGGAAGGGCGCTGGCTGGTGCGGAGCCCCAAAGGCCGGCCGAGGGAGGGCTGTCACGGCCTCCAAGAGCCGGAGCCCCTGGCCTGGGCCGGGAAGAGCAAGGGGGAGGCTTTAGTGCAGAGCGGGGGCCGCACGCCAGGCTCCGGGCCCTGAGCACCCCCGAGTCTAATGCTCGGCCAGCAGGTCGGTGAACGGAGGTCAACACTTCCCTTTAAGGTTATTAAAGGGGAAGAATTACGGTCATAAGAGCACCGTGTAGGCAACAGACGAGTGGCTCCGGGAGATTAAATGCCGGGGCAGAGAAGATCGAGGGCTTTGTCGCCCCTCCGTTCTGGCCGTCGGCGGGCACTGGCCTCCCCCCGGGCGGGTGAGCGCGGGGATCGGGCGCCCGCACCGGCTCCGAGGCGGCGGCGGCAGAGGGCGCGGCACCCTTTTCTCCAGGGCACGAACCCGGAGAGACCCACACCCGGCGGGAGAAACGGGCACCGGAGTGGGAGCCGGGCCCAGACTCGGAGCTGACCTCCGGCCTCAGGTTCCCGATCCTGGAAGGCGTAGACCACGCGCCCATCGCTCTCCGCTGTGGGCTCACCTGGGTGCCGCGACCAACGGCTCGGGACGACGGCGGAGAGGGCCGACACTGCGGGACGGCGTGGATGTCCGCGGATTTCGGGAGCTGGCCTGGGTCGACTGCAGACGTCAGCCACGCGACCAGGACCCTCCTCCGGATGCTCGTCGCCGGCGGAAACGAGACTGGGGCGCGGGCTGCGGCCCAGAGCGGCGCCTCCCGGGACAGAGCCCGCGAAAGCGGTTCTAGCGCCCCCTGGTGGAGCGGAGTTCAAATTCTGACTCTGGAGGGATAATTTCCCAAAGCAGTCTGAAATTAGAGAAATAACATTCTATTTGTTCTGAAGGTGTTCCTTGAAGGTGTCATTAATATGTAGAAACTAGAGGCCCAGGGCACGAATTCATGCACCAGTGGGGTCCCTCGGCCTGGCCTGTGGGATCAGGCCAAAACCAGCTCTCTGACATCCCCTGAGGGGTCCGGATTGCCAGAGGGTGCAGGCCAGGCTGAGGGAACCCCACTGATGCACAATTGAGGCTGGGGAGGGATGCAGGAGGTTGGCCAGTCGGGAAGGGACTGCAGGAGGGCTCCAGGGCGTGTCCAGCCCATCTCATTCAGTCCCCATTGGCTGGACCCCAGCAGCAAGCTAACCTACCCGTCTGAGTGTGTCTTCCCCCTGGTGGCCAGTGCACGTCATAGTGAGTGGTTGAGCAGCCTTAGAATATCATTAGCATATTACGCTTTGATTGGTTGAATAGCCGACTGGTTAACCAGACACTTAGCATATTAGACTTTTATTGTATAGAACTAGAGGCCTGGTGCACAAAAATATGTGCACTCGTGGGGGCGGGGGGGGGGGGTCCCTCAGCCTGGCCTGTGCCCTCTCGCAGTCTGGGACCCCTCGGGGAATGACCACCTGCTGGCTTAGGCCTGCTCCCCTGGGGATTGGGCCTAAGCTGGCAATCAGACATCCCTCTGGCAGCCCGGCAGCTCTCGGGGGATGTCCACTTGCCAGCAGGGAGCAGACCTAAGCTGCAGTCGGACATCCTTAGTGCTGCTGAGGAGGCAGGAGAGGCTCCCACCACCACCGCTGTACTGGCAGCCATCAGCCTGGCTTGTGGCTGGGCAGAGCTCCCCCTGTGGGAGCGCACTGACCACCAGAGGGCAGCTCCTGCATTGAGCGTCTGCCCCCTGGCGGTCAGTGTGTGTCATAGTGACCAGTCATTCCCAGTCTTTCTGCTGTTAGGGTCAGTTTGCATATTACTCTTTTACTATATAGGATAGAGGCCTGGTGCACGGGTGGGGGCCGGCTGGTTTGCCCTGAAAGGTGTCCCGGATCAGGGTGGGGGTCCCCACTGGGGTGCCTGGCCAGCCTGGATGAGGGGCTGAGGGCTGTTTTCAGGCTGGCGGGCTACTGAAGCTCCCAGCCTCTCCTTTTTTTCTTTTTTATTCTGGTTTTTATTTACCTTCTATAATTGAAACTCTGTTGCCTTCACTGGAGCTCCCAGCTCTGAAACCGCGGCTGGCTGAAAGCAGGTTTCTGGGATTTGTTTAGCTTCTATAATTGAAACTTTGTTGCTTTTGGAGCTGTTGCTTTCGGAGCTTAGAGCAGGCCGCAGCAGGCGGGGAACCTTGGCTTCCTCCATCACTGGAGCAAGCAAACCTCCTGCTCGCTTCAGCTGTGTGGCTGCCGGCCGCCATCTTTGTTGGCAGTTAATTTGCATATCTCGCTGATTAGCCAATGGGAAGCGTAGCAGAGGTACGGTTAATTACCCTTTTGACTTTTACTATATAGGATGATCACTCTTCCACCTGAGGAACTTTTATTAGCAGGATTCGTTGTTCACTGTGTTTAGTTTGGGCAATAGGAATTTGTATGAGTGACCACTGTATTCATAGCACCAGCTTTAGTGGCTGGCACAGTTGAACAAATGAGTGAATTCTGCCCATGTATTTATTTGGCCATCACCAGTCTAAAATATTGTCTGAGACTGGACTGTGAGGGAGCCTAGAGGGGTATGCAGGTGCTTTACTGAATCTTGTCCTAAAATTAAATGGGATAAGAGTCCTTGAAGCAGAAGGGACTTGATCAGATTTTCATGTGAGGAACCTGATCAGATATGCATAGTGGCAGAGAAAGCAGAGGTCCTGTGCTCCCAACATCACACTAGACACTGGCCTGGGAAGGGACTCATGGCTCCCAAATCTCACAAACTCTGGCACTGCCTGCATCCCAGGCCAGGTGTACCTCTCAGACCCGGGGCACCCCTGCCACTAACTCAGCCCACATTCTGAAGTGTAAACAGCGCACCCTTGGCCCACAGTCAGATTCCTGGCGCTCACTACGTCAGCACAATGCAGAAGCCCAATCCAGATGTATGCAACCGAGAGAAAATGGGGTCTCTGGGCGTGAGAACACTCCATATTCAGTGTTCTGGGAGAAGTTGCTGGGATTCTAAGACTGTAAGAAAATTGGTGGTGGGGGGGGACCCTCTGTGATGGGGAGAGACCATGGGATGCTGTGGCTGTGAGGACACTGGACAAAGGGGTCAGGTATACACACTTGTGGCCACTCAGCCTGCTGCCCTCTCCTGCCTCCTGCTCTTGCTCTTACTCTCCGTGCAACCTTGGCTAGGTGCACTAACTTCCCTACCTAGCCTTAGTTTTCCTTTCTGAAAGATGGGCAGAATCAGAGCTCCAGCCTCATAGTGTTGCTGTGAAAATTAAGGGAAATGATTCATATCAAGAGCATACCACAGAGAACATGGCGAGGCGTGGTAGTTGCAATACTTTAGTACTTCTGAGAAAGCTGAGGGCTTCTGTCACTGTGAGGACCCTGTGGGATTATTTTTGAGGCAGAGCAAGTGTGCTGTTTGAAAAGTCTAGTGGGCCAGACTTGACATTTAAAATAATTGAATGGAAGCTGTGTTCCCTATTTTTAGTGATTATAAGACTTACTACCTAAGAATGGTCAGAAAAGCTATGAGGCCTGCCTGCCTGATATTTCTCTAGGGACAGGAGAAAGATACTTCTACTTAGAAAGTCTAAAGAGGCTGGCAAAAAAAAAAAAATTATGATTACATAAGAGGAGTCCTGTTTTCAACATACTGGTTGCATCAATAATGGATTGGGCTGTAGCTCTGAGGCCGGCATTCCACCAATCTAGAATGTGACCTCACAGTAGCTGAGAGAGCCCCTTCCCTTGGGGGAAATGAGACCGTTGGCTGGGCAGATTCTTCCAAGAAGTTGATGCCCAGGGTCAAGGCTGGAAGTCAGCAACTGGCCCTGTGAGGCCTGCAGGAGCTCCAGGCTCCACCCCCACACTAAGAATGATCAGCATGCTGGAGACCTCACTGTACCTGTCCATCCTCCTCCTTGCCTTCTTACTGCTCCTCTGTTACTGCATCTTTCGGAGGCAATAAGCTCTAGCTCCTGCAGTTTGGAACTGAGGCCTAGTAGAAGCCTTGACCATTCCAGCCCCCTGGGGTTTCTCAGGCAGGTCGGGCTCTCCCTGAGCTGCCTCATGCCCTGGATCTTGGCCTGTTTTGGAGTCTCCAACAGCCCCAAGCTCTCTGAATGCTCTGACAGACTGAGATGAGACAGAGGGTCTTTCCACCAGGGTCTCAGCACCTCCTTCTCCCTGAGTCCCCTACTTGGGTCCTCCAACCCCACAGCCTCTCTCTCTAGTTTTGCCTCTGGCTCATTAAAGGTCACTGGATTTGAAGAGGGGACCAATGTGGGCTCAGTAATGATATAAATGACTCAGGCAGCCTCTGCCATGTGGACAGGCATGAGAAGTTGTGGTCCTCTTCCTTCAAAAACTGGCAGGGATGTGCCCTGGGGAATGGAGTCCTAGATAAAGACTGATAAATTCAGCAACAAGATTGGAATTTCCTTCTATCCATTGTGGACGACCCTTGCAAACAACCTTCCTGACTAATAAATCTGGATGATTAATTAACTTGGGCTTCCCTGAACAATGATTTTTGACCTTCCTTGCTAACTAAATCACTGAGATATTTGTGGCTAATTACTTAAACTGCCTGGCTTGAGAATTGTTAACTTTCTTGCCTGAGTACTTGGGTATTCCAGGACAATGATACATGACTTTGGCTCATTAGCTTTCACCACGCTAGCTGACCACATCAGCTCTTCACTCTGAAGACCTCGGGTTTCTGCCCTGGCTGGGTGACTCAGGTGGCTGGAACATTGGCCTGTATACCAAAATGTTGTAGGTTCATTTCCTGGTCGGAGTACATACTTAGGTTGTGGGTTTGATCCCCAGTCAGACTCATATAAGAGGCAACTGATTGATGTTTCTCTCTCTCTCTCCCCCTCTCCCTTCCTCTCTCTAGTGAGGATTTAAAAAAAACAAATTGGAAAAAAAAAAAAGACCTTGGAGTTTCCTAGCCAAGGACATTAAACATCCTTGGCTATTTTTCTGGGACTTACAGGATAAAAATAGAAGACTGCTTCTATGATTTTACCATTATGTATGATGTTGGCTGATGTTTACAACGTATATTCTATTTCTAGAATTTTAAGAATTTTTAAAAGTTATGAATGGATATTAGTTTTTATAAAGTGATAATGATGATGATAACTAAAACTAATTAAACTAGCTTACTATAAACAACTATTAAAAAACACTTATGAGCCCTAACCGGTTTGGCTCAGTGGATAGAGCGTCGGCCTGCGGACTCAAGGGTCCCAGGTTCGATTCCGGTCAAGGGCATGTACCTTGGTTGCGGGCACATACCCAGTAGGGGACGTGCAGGAGGCAGCTGACTGATGTTTCTCACTCATCGATGTTTCTAGCTCTCTATCCCTCTCCCTTCCTCTCTATAAAAAATCAATAAAATATATTTAAAAAAAACAAAAACAAAAAAAACACTTATGATACTGCATTTCAATGTATTATTCTACCTATTTTTAAATTGTGATAAAATCCACATAAATATAAAACTTACCATCTTGACCATTTTAAATACTCAGTTCAGAAATGTTAAGTACATTCACATTGTTGTGCAACCACCACCACCATCCGTCTCCAGAACTCTCTTCATCTTGCAAAACTGAAACCTTGTACCCATTCAACAAAGAAGACAGACGTGGTCTCTGACTTTGTTGGTTGTAGTCTAGTGGGGATAATAAACAAATGAGCCAGCAAATGTAGTAATTAAAAATCGTGACAAGTTCTACAGAAAAAGCGGGGGCACTGAGGTAAAATCAATGAAATAAGCGCAGAAACTAAAATGGATTAAAACGAGTAAAACCATATTCAGAGCAGCCCTCCCCATGCTCAAGAATAAAAGGATGTTTGGGCCTTGGCACATCCTTTTGCCATGGTAAAGGGATGGCCCTTGAAAGAATGATTATTAACTTTGGGTCTTCAGCAGGACATTCTGAGCTGGGAGTGGAGGTTCAAGGGAAGTACCCTTATTATTTCTCACCCTTGGGGCCTCTTTCCCATACATATAATGAAAGCAAGTTTAAAACCAGTGTAGTCTCCCCAACATCTCTCACTTTCAGCCAGGAAGAAAAGAGAAGGTGTGAGGTAGGGGAAGAAAAAAGGCAACAAAAGGTGAAATAAAGACTGATAACATCACTATTTTGAACTAATAGATCCTGCTTAGGTGACTTTTCATGGATTAGTAGAAGCTTTAAATTCCTACCTGGCCTAGTTACTGTCAGGCCTCCACTTAGCCATGGCCTCAAAGGGAGCCCCCAGGCATGAAAGGGTGTGTAGGATACAGAGATAAGGGGTGAGGAGTAGAGTGGAGAATCTATCAAGATGACTGGAAGGCTAGGGATTCTCTAATGCCCAGTGGGGATAGAGGGAGCCTTGCCTTTGAGTCATCTCTGTGGAGTCCTGAGTTATAAATCTAGGACCTGGATCCCTAGTAGCCCATAGATATTTCACAGTATTCTCTATGACCCACAGTCTCAGATTCAAATCAAGTCCAAACTCTTAGCATTAACTGTGTTATCAGTAGCCTCTCTGGCTATTGGAAGGCCTCACTTGTCAAGAATGACCCAAACCAGGGCTTTGGTTCAATAATTTGTACAGTATCTTGCCAAGGACCACATGTCCTGACTTGCAATAAGAAGGGGGAAGGGTTGCCCAGCCAGCGTGGCTCAGTGGTTGAGTGTCAACCTATGAACCAGGAAGTCACAGTTCGATTCCTGGTCAGTGTACATGCCTGGGTTGGGGGCTTGGTCCACAGTGTGGGGCGTGCAGAAGGCAGCCAATCAATGATTCTCTCTCATCATTGATGTTTCTATCTCCCTCTCCCTCTCCCTTTCTCTCTGAAATTAATAAAAATCTAAAATAAAAAAGGGGGGGGGAATGCTTTTAATGTTGGTAGAGTTTAAATAAAGGGTGAAATTAGAGATAACGAAGGGGTTTTCCCAAAGGTATTGACTTAATTAAAAATGAGTAACAATGGGTTCTACGGATATTAGGTTATAAACAATCAGAAATAATCACACTTTCAGTAAAGCAGTATCCACCCTACCTGGAAGAGAGGCAATAAATGGTGATTAACTGATTCTTATCGCACATCTTTCCTGATGATCCTGGTTCCTGAATCTGGGAATGGAGAGAATTGTATTGTAGACCAGGCTGGGCAAGCAATGACCCACAGGTTGAATCTAGCCTGCTGCTTGTTTTTGGACAGTTCTCAAGCTAAGAATGATTTTACATTTTTAAATGGTTGTATAACATTAAAAAGATTAATAACCCTGGATGGGTGACTCTGTTGGCTGGTGCATTGTCCCATACACCAAAAGGTTGCAGGTTCAATCCCCTGTGGGGGTGTGTGTGGGAGGCAACTGATCGATGTTTCTCTCTTACATCAATCACATGTGTTTTTTTTCCTCTTTCTCTTTCTCTAAAAAATCAATAAACATATCCTTGGGTGAGGATTAAAGAATAATAATAATAAAATATGAATAATATCTTATGACACCAAAATTAAGTACAATCTACGTCAACATTACTAAACTAAGCATTCATTACAATATTCCCAACTCACAGTGAAGTGACAATTAGAAAAAAATTTTAAATCATCACAGTGGAATTTCTTGACAAAAATAAACAGTGAAAATGAGGTTGAAGCCACAGTAAGTTTGAGTGGCTTATTTGTTAGCCAAATAAGGAAAACCGAGAGTGGGTTAATTAAATAGTGATTGATTGCTGCTACTGAAGGAATGTGTCCAGAGAAAATAAACTTGTTTAAGACTATTATTCTTTTTGGGAGACTAGTTGACCAAAGAATTGATGACATGGGGAACAACATTAATAGTCAATTAAAAATCAGGGTAAATGATTTTTCAAGTTTTTTTTGACTCGATGAATCCAAAAGATGTTACTGATACTACTAGGCTGTTTTTTATTCTAAAAGTCAATGCTGACTTTGCAGTGAAAAAAGAATTAGTCTCTATGAATAGTCTGTTATAACTAAAGGGGAAGTACTACAACTTCTTTGTGCTAAGATGTATTAAACTTACAGTTATAAAAATATGTGTGAAGCAGAAAAAAGCTTACTTCACAAATTTACAGAGCTTGTGAAAATGTAACATTTAAGGCTTATTCATTAGCAGGTGCTTTGCAGAAAATGTTTGACCGTATCATGTGTTACTGAAACAGTAGTGTGAATGGTGAACTTCATTTGCTCTTGTGGACTTAACCATCAGTTCTGTCAAATCTTGTCAGGAATCTTCCTTGGCAGTAGCAAAATTTCATTGCAGATTTTAAAAAATCTTATCTAATATTGAATTTTTTTTTTCTTAATGAAAAGAACCAGCCCCAACTATAATGGAATACTGAATGGCTTGGGAAATTAGCTTTTGAGGCAGACATAATGTTTCCTAATGAATGGAACCTAAAATTGCAAGGCAAAATATCAATGATATGCAATCTTAAACTGTAGTAGTCATTTTGATAGCAATCAATGTTGCTTGAATCTTTTTTTAAATTTTATTTTTATTGTTAAGGGTATTGCAGATGTCCCCCATTTCCTTCTCGTTTGCCCCCCCTGTTCCCCCCCCCAGTCTGGCTCCTGCCCCATCCCAGGCCTTCACTATTGTCTGTGTCCATGGCTATGCATATATGCATATAAATTCTTTGGTTAATCTCTTCCTAGCCCGCTTTCCACCCTTCCCTCTGAGATCTATTAGTCTGTTCCCTGCTTCCATGTCTCTGGACCTACTTGTTCATTAGTTTATTTTGCTCGTTAGATTCTACATATAAGTGAGATCATATGATATTTGCTTTTCTCTGACTGACTTATTTTGCTTAGCATAATAATCTCCAGGTCCATCCACGCAGTTTCAGGATAAGAGAGCCCTCTTTTTCACTGCTGCATAGTATTCCATTGTGTAAATGTACCACAGCTTTTTTATCCACTTATCTACTGATGGGCACTTGTGCTATTTCCAGATTTTAGCTATTGTAATAATGCTGCTATGAATATAGGGGTGCATATATTCTTTCCGATTGGTGTTTCAGGATTCTTAGGGTATATTTTACTTCCACCTTTTCATTTTGGATGCCTTTTATTATTTTTTTCTTCTTGTCTGATCAACATAGAAGTTGAATAAAAGTGGTGAATGTGGACAACCCTGTCTTGTTTTTGTTTTTAAGGGCAACACTTTTAGTCTTTGCCCATTGAGTATGATGTTGGCTGTGGGTTTCTCATATATGGCCTTTATTATGTTGAGGTATATTCCCTTTATTCCCACTTTGCTGAGTGTTTTTATCAAAAATGGGTGTTGGATTTTGTAAAACGCTTTTTCTGCATCTATTTATATGATCATGTGATTTTCATCCTTCATTGTGTTTATATGATGAATCACATTTATTGATTTGTGAATATTATATCAGCCTGCATCCCTGGAATAAATCCCACTTGGTCATGATGTATAATCTTTTTGATGTATTGCTGGATCTGATTTGCTAATATTTTGAAGATTATTTTAGCATCTTTGTTCGTCAGGAATATTGGCTCATTATTTTCTTTCTTTGTAATGTCTTTATCTGGTTTTGGAATTAGGATAATGCTGGCCTTATAAAAAGAACTTGGAAGTCTTCTCAAATTCAAGTCTTCTTGAAGTTTTTGTAATAGTTTGAGGAGGGCAAGTGTTAGTTCTTTTTTGAATGTTTGGTAAAAGATGCCTGTAAATCCATCCGGTGCAGGGGTTTTGTTTGTAGGAAGGTTTTTTTTGTTTTTGTTTTTGTTTTTGTTTTTTTGTTTTTGTTTTTTATTATTATTACGTCTTCAATTTCATTAGATCTTATTGGCTTATTCAGGTTTTCTGATTCCTCCTGATTGAGTTTTAGAAAATTGCATATTTCTAGAAATTTGTCCATTTCGCCCAGGTTGTCTACTTTGTTGGCAAATGGATCCTTATCATTTCTTCTTATAATTCTTTATATTTCTGTGGTGTCAGTTGTTACTGTGCTTCTTTCTTTTCTGATTTCATTTATTTGAGTCCTCTCTTTTTGTTTCTTGATGAGTCTGGCTAAAGGTTCATTAGCCTTGTTTATCTTTTCAAAGAACCAGCTCTTAGTTTCATTGGTCTTTTGTATTTTTTTTTAGTCTCTGTGTCATTTATTTCTGCTCTGATCTTTATTATTTCCTTCCTTCTACTTCCTCTGTGGTGCTTTTTTTTTTCATGTTCTTTTCTTTCTAATTATTTTAGTTGTAGGGTTAGATTGTTTAATTGAGCTTTTTCTTGTTGCTTATGGTAGGCCTATAAAGCTGTGAACTTCCCTCTCAGGACTTCTTTCACTGTGCACTGCTGTGGCTATTTTCATTTGTTTCCAGAAAGTGTTTTCTTTCTTTCTTCATCTCATTGGTAAACCATTCATTGTTTAATAACATAGTATTTTGCCCCCAGGTGTTTGAATGTTTTTGAGTTTTTAAATTATAGTTGATTTCTATCTTCAAGGCGTTGTGATCTAAGAAGATGCTTGATAAGATTTCAATCTTCTTGAATTTATAGACTTGTCTTATGTCCTAACATGTGGTTTATCTTTGAGAATGTTCTATGTGCACTTGAGAAGAATGTATATTCTGCAGTGAAGTTTGTCCCAGCAGATTTTAGTGCCTGCTAGGATTTCCCTTTGGGTCCTGCTCTTATGCCATTGGAGGCTAACCATTTTGTATGCTGATTTCAGGCTTCCAGGAAGTATTTTGTGCCAGCCAATGCCAGAAGCTGTCCAAGCATGGCTGTCAGCATCCTGTTTAAAGTGTTATGTGACCCGCAGCTTGCGGCTGCTTTCACTGGGCTTGTCTGCCCACAGGAGGAGCCAAGTTGAGCTCCCAGGTTGGCTTTTTAGCAGCACGGGGCCCTCCTAAGGCAGGTGGAGGATGTGTGCCCAGACTATTTCCCTGTCCTCGGCCAGGCTAAGACCCTCTTGGGCAGGCCTTTGGGTCTGCTGGAAGCCAGGAGTTTCTATCAGCTCTCTCGTGAGAGTGGGCACCTTGAATCTTAAGTAATGTCAAACACTTCCCATGCTTCTAAACGTTAAGGCAAGAATCCAGGTCTCCACTCCCACACAGACTTGCAGCGGACATATTTTCTAAGCTCAGACTAGTTCCAGGAGATTTCCAAATTTAAAAATCCATTTGATGGTGCAATTCAATAACGTTCCACTTACCTTACGTTGGAGGTGATAAACATAACGATGTGCTTAAAAAGGCAAATATCAAGAAAAGAATCTAATAGAATTCTATAAATGCTTTCCAAATAATGACGATGCTCAACTAAAATAGTATGCGTGTGGAATGGTTCCCATATTTGCCAGTAACTGTCTATGTGAGGAGACTTTTTCTAAGTTGAAATGTATAAAACACCATAAGGATGAACACTCACAGCTGAACATTTATAATTGGTTTTTTTGAGGAGCACTAATTTTGAAACCCAGTTAAGCAAAATGTTACCTGGCCCACCATAACTTGATCTGTTTTTCTATGTAGGCTTTTATTACAAAAATAATTATACCCATTGTTTTGAGTTTTGTGAAAACATTTGTGGAAATTTATTTTCTCTCTTGATATAGAAGTACATATGTAATCATATCTTTGATTTTGCTTCTTGGTCCACAAAGCCTAAAATATTTACTATCTGGTTCTTTACAGGAAGATTTGATTGACCCCCTGCTTGAGAGGAATGTTCTTGGAACATGGGATTGAGGAGTAACCCTCTAAGTACACAGCAGAAACATACAGTGAATACCTATAGCTCCGTAGAGACTCAATTGAGGCCTGAGGCCGGAAGTTTTCTACATATTTTAAATTCTTATTGATAGACTCTTTTCCCCAGAGACTTCTGAACAAGGATAGGAACACTACCACCAACAAATGATTACATTGCAAACATATACAATTTAAAATCTAACTTTTCCAAATGTTTAAATGATTGCAAACTGACTAAATTTATTGAAGTAATTTAAAACTGCATTTTCAAACTAGTATATCTGATTCTTTTGACTTCAAATAGATAAAATGCATATAAATACAATGATTTAAAAAGTATTTCTAGGGGTATGGTTAAACCATAAAACATCAACACTATTATTTTAATTATTTCTGTCTTAGGTCCTGTGCTTTCCAAGGGTTTCTGTTATACTTCCTTTGATAGCTTCCTAGGGTCTTAATATTTTGATTCTTGCAGGAAGTGAGCATCAACAGTTGAGTATTGGTTGAGATATTGGACCTGTTTATAGGAGCATTAGATGGAGTAGTTTTGTTTTTTTACAATTACATCATGAATTTTACCTTTTATATCATGAGATCTTAAATACTTATCTTTCTTACACATTTCAACTTTTGAAACTTGGCATTTTCCCCAGAAATAATTTAACCTTTAAATTTACCATGGCCAATAGTGCCTGAGCCATTGCTTATATTATATTTTGTTGACCTAGCGTGTTGGCATTTTTAAAACACATGCATTCCTCAAAGAATTTTATCAGAATTAGCAGGACCATCTAGAAGTTTTTTCTCCTAGGAGATAAGGATTGACTCTATAATGAACTTTTCTTTTTAGAAATTTAGCTAATCCATCCCTTTGGGACACACAGCTAAATCCTCATTTAGTTGGTAATTGTGTCTAGCAACAGGTGCCAATTAACTGTTGAGCTCATCTTCCCACAGTTATTATGTGTGACCTTTAGTCCTTCCTGGTGTGGGTACAGTAGCTGCTTTTCCCAGGATTACTCAGCTCACTCACTGTTCTTTCCTGTGTTCACTGTGGTATCTACATAGAAATCAGTATCCTATATAATAAAAGGGTAATATGCAAATTGACCCTAATGATGGAACGACCGGTCACTATAATACGCACTGACCACCAGGGGGCAGATGCTCAATGCAGGAGCTGACCCGTGGTGGTAAGTGTGCTCCCACAGGGAGTGCAGTGGAGGTGGCAGGAGCCTCCCCTGCCTCCTTAGCAGCACTAAGGATGTCTGACTGATGGCTTAGGCCCGATCCCCCAGGGAGCAGACCTAAGTGGGCAGGTGGACATCCTCCAAGGGGTCCTGACCTGTGAGAGGACGCAGGCCAGGCTGAGGGACCCCTTTGAGTGCATGAATTTTCGTGCACTGGACCTCTAGTATATCTATAATGAATAAGAACATATATCACTAGTAGAAGAAATAAAGTCCCTATATATTAATACTCTTCTACCTATTAAAATATAGAATATATTCTATTATATTTAATCCTTTTACATTACAACTACCTTTATCAACCCTTTTTATTACCTTTTATCCTTTGAGTATCATTATGAACTTAGAGCCTTTTACAGCTTCAATATATCCCAGTTAACCATAATAAAACTATTATTTGAAGCTCAAATGATCACATTCTGGTTTGTGGGGGCCTTTGAAAGCCTCACTGGTGTTGACATTCTTTTTTTTTTTTTAAATATATTTTATTGATTTTTTACAGTGAGGAAGGGAGAGAGATAGAGAGTTAGAAACATCGATGAGAGAGAAACATCGATCAGCTGCCTCCTGCACATCTCCTACTGAGGATATGCCCGCAACCCAGGTACATGCCCTTGACTGGAATCGAACCTGGGACCTTTCAGTCAGCAGGCCGACGCTCTATCCACTGAGCCAAACCGGTTTCGGCTGGTGTTGACATTCTTGAAGCATCTTTGCTTCCTGGAAACAACAGGATGTTCTCAAACCTCCTGGTTTTTTCCTGCCATAAAACATAATCATAATCTCCTCCCAAGCAACCAAGCGATCTTGTTCTCATAGCAGAGGGTTGTGTTAGAGACCAAAGTCTGGACACTAGAAAAGCACACGCGAGTGTGGATGGAGGGCAAAAATATAGCCACTGTAGGTGTTGCTTTTAGTAGTGACAGAGCTAGAAATGTCTACAAAAATTCACATTGATGCTTCCTATTTAGCTCATCATGTTGCTGTACCATAACTTAAAAAACACACATTTCTGTATATAATCTCATCAACCACTTAGATTTTCTTCTATTTAACAGCATTCTAGAAAGGGTAAGATAAAGGGAGACTGATGGAAGCTGGATGCATAAATCAGTAGTTGGCAGTGGTTTGGGGGAGGGATGTGGTCATATTGAATGTAAAGGTTATGGAATGATAAATCATTTATTCATTTCAGCCTATGAAGTGCTAGGCCTTATGCTATGCTTTAATGACGATGCCTCTGCTCCGTGTAGCCTAGATCTGGCAGTGGAGGCATTCATGTAGCAATTAACTTAAATGAGGACTTCAAAGGAAACACGTAGGCGGTCCTGAGAATGTATTATAGGACAACCTGATTTGAAGTGTTAGAGCGCTTAGATAGATGGAAGCAAGAAAATGGCACTTGTCAGGTGGATGAGAAAGAGCAGGGAACCAGGTTCAGAAGGAAGTTGCTCTACTTGGAGACATTAAAGGGCCCATACACACAAGAGGTGAAATTATAGCTATTGTTGCTCTTAAAGAAATAATTTATTATTTTTTCTTCCAAAGTTTTGTGAATGTAAAATAGAGTCTCACAGGCTCAAAGTTTACAAACTATTGGTTTACACTAAGAATGAAAAGAGGTGAGAATGTGCCACCATGGTGACTGCAGTCATAACGACAGTGTTTGTCAGCAAATACGCAGTGACGTTGTTTACATAAGTTCCCCCAAATGTGTATGACTCACATGGCATACACAGTCATTAGTCAACAAGGCATTGGGACAGTACTGAGGTTTGGGGGTATGTTTATGTTTTCCTCAGGTCAGTTGCTATGAAAATGGAAAACTTCCATTTATTTACTGAGGGTAGGATTCTTCTTGGCAAACTCTCTTAATTTTATTCAAAGGATAGATCTCAACACAAGTCTGGAGTGGCCCAACAGCAGATAGAATGGGTGAAGACTTGAAGGAAGAATAATGTGGAAGTCATGCCAGGAGTGTGAGAAATCGAGATGTATATTTATTTCTCTCTGAAGGGGAAAGACCAAGAATTGCTAATCCCTTCAATGTTATGGTGAGTTTAAAAGTTTTCTAAAGTATTTTTTCTATATATATTTAAAAAATATATATTTTTATTGATTTCAGAGAGGAAGGGAGAAGGAGAGATAGAAACACCAATGATGATGAGAGAATCATTGATCGGCTTGCCTCCTGCATGCCCCACATTGGGGATCGAGCCCACAATATGGGCATATGCCCTGACCAAGAATCAAACTATGACCTCCTGGTTCATAGGTCGATACTCAATTATTGAGCGGTGCCGGCCGGGCTTTTCCTGTATCTTTTTACCACAACCTTCTGAGGTGGATTGTTGGAAAGGCCTTATGACTTTACCCATTTACCTGAAGAGTAAGTAAGACACGAAGAATTTATATTCCTCGCCTACAGGCACCTAGCTAGTCATCAGTAAAGCTGAAACTAGCATAAAACTCCATTTTCTAGGAAATTTTACCAAACTCCAGACAAGGCCTATCCCGATCACCTTATTACAATTGCTCTCTCCCATGCCACATACTCCTGCAGTCCCTGCTTATGTTTTCCCCCCAGAGCACATCACTTTCTAATTTAGTATTTAAGTTACCACTTTTTATTTATTTGTTTGTTCTGACTCTTCTGCTAAAGTGTAAGCTGCACTGTTGGGTTTATTGATATATCCCAAGTGCCTAGAACAGTGCCTGGCACATAATGAGCATTCATTCGATGTTTGTTGAATGAATGCATGTGAGCAGTAGCAGAAATTTTCTGCAGGTGGCCTCAGCTGAATTGTTGTTCCTATCATCATTCAGTGGCCTTCTCTTCCATTCTGCTATAAATTACATATGAAGCACTAATTTTGGGGAACAAATACTCAGAATGTTAAATATCTTGAATTATGTTAATGGGCTCTTGAAAAACTGGGAGTGTTGGGAAGCTAGAAGTTGAATGTCATTTTTCAAAATAATTATATCCCCAAGTCAAGTGGGCCATTTAATCTAGCTTTAATTTTATACACACAAGGAAACTGAGTTAGCAACGTTAAGGAACTAGTCCAAGATCATACGGCTAGGTAGAATTGAATGAATAGACATTTCCATTTTCTTAACTTCACAAGTTCAGAGCCTCTTCCCAGTGTTTTCTGATGCTTACTGTAGAAGCCCATACTCACATAACACTGGTAATGTTAGAGTTCTTCCTGAGAACATTCTGGAATGGGAAACGGTGGGCTGTGGGAGTGGTGGGAATATTTATTGAGCTTTTGCCCACAAAGATCTGGAATTTAAATCTATGGCCTTGACTTCGAAGCAATACATATTTTAAAATAATTGTTTAAATTTTATCTGTGGGGCCAGGAAGGTGATTTCCCCATCTTGTTATCCGGGTACCATAAAACAATGTTTTCCTGTTTAGTTTTCCTCATGCATTTGTTAACTGGAATGAATCATTGTACTGTAAAGTCTGTGAGGTAAGGGTCTATGAGTTCCATGATTTTGTGGACCCTGCCCAGTGCCTGGTCTATAGTACATTCTCATTTATCTGTGATGTCCAGTGGCCATCTGAAAGCTGAGCAATAGATAAGAAACATTTGTGTAATGAGAACATTGATCAGTCTTGTTACTGGTAGGCATGTAAAAGGAAGTAATCAGAAAGAATTGCCCAACATTGTCTTACCAGCCTTTCCCCCTGAATGACTATAGGAGGCACACAACTTAGAGATGGGGGACGCTGGAGGAATGTTCTTCCTGGAACAAAGACGCACGGCCTTCTCTCCCCTAGCAATGTAGCAAGGAGAAAGGACCCATTTGGCTCAGTTTTTCTAAGGAAAGCACTATCCTTTTGTGATTGGCTGTGTTCCAGGAAAATAAACTCAAGTCATTTAATGAAGAGTTATGTCTTAGTATATATTCAGTTTATTCCTTTCATAGATATTACAACCAGCAGCTCTTAGCACTTGCCAAATTTAGTATTAGTATGCTCCTAGCCCTTGTGTTGACAAACATGTCAAAGAATAAACCTGGCAGCATACCTCAGTGAAAATAATGGCTAGAGAGGGTATAAATATGTTTGTTTTAGTTTGTGGTAAAATGGTGCAGTACAACAGAACTTTGTTACTTGTTTAGGCACGAATTTGAGATGGGTGTTTTTGGTTGGCAGGTGGGCTTCCTCTACACCAGCGGCTCTCAACCTGTGGGTCGCGACTCCTTTCCCTTCCACAGGGGTCGCCTAAGACCATCGGAAAACACATATATAATTACATATTGTTTTGTGATTAATCACTATGCTTTAATTATATTCAATTTGTAACAATGAAAATACATCCTGCATATCAGATATTTACATTACAATTCATAACAGTAGCAATATTACAGTGATGAAGTAGCAACGAAAATATTTTTATGGTTGGGGGTCACCACAACATGAGGAACTGTATTAAAGGGTCGCGGCATTAGGAAGGTTGAGAACCACTGCTCTACACAGTGACTTGGGAACCAAGCCTCCTTCCCTCTGGTGCCGAAACTCAAATGTCTGCATTAGGGGAAGGTAAAGGAACTTGATAAGGGCAGTTTAGAAGGATATCAGTAGGACCAGGGGGTTGTCCTAATTCAGTGTCCTGTGCTCTGGGGTGGGCTGCTGATAACATACCCAACAACTGGGTTTAGATATTTGTGATAATATTCCTTGGGTTGTCAGGAAGGGAGAATTATTCTTCCAGATGATAGATAGAGATGGACAGCAGGAAGCAACAATTAGTCAAAGCACGTACATGTTAACTCGTCCCACCTTTAAACCCATCGGGAATAGAAATGTGCCTTCCCTGGCACGTGGCAGTATTTGGAAGGCAGTATAAAAATTATTGAAATCCCCCCACGGAAATCGGCTATAGTGAATCCTATCCACCACATTACTTATCTTGCTTGGTGGTTCTGTTTTCCTTTTTTTTTTTTTTTTTTAAATATATTTTATTGATTTTTTTACAGAGAGGAAGGGAGAGAGATAGAGAGCTAGAAACATCGATGAGAGAGAAACATCGATTAGCTGCCTCCTGCACATCTCCTACTGGGGATGTGCCCGCAACCCAGGTACATGCCCTTGACCGGAATCGAACCCTGGACCTTTTAGTCTGCAGGCTGACGCTCTATCCACTGAGCCAAACCGGTTTTGGCCTGTTTTCCTTTTTATTTTTTTTTTTATTTTTTTTTTTTTACTGTAAGCATGTTTTTTTTTTTTTTTAAATATATTTTATTGATTTTTCACAGAGAGGAAGGGAGAGAGATAGAGAGTTAGAAACATCGATGAGAGAGAAACATCGATCAGCTGCCTCCTGCACATCTCCCACTGGGGACGTGCCCGCAACCCAGGTACATGCCCTTGACCGGAATCGAACCTGGGACCTTTCAGTCCGCAGGCCGACGCTCTATCCACTGAGCCAAACCGGTTTCGGCCTGTTTTCCTTTTTAAAAAGAAACTTAAGGTTCCCCAAGGGCTCGCTGGTCCATTCAGTTTCTTCTTTGTTCCCCTTCTCGATTGGCTCTGAGTGACAGTAGGGTTTTATGCCAGAATGATGTATCCAGCTGGCAATTCTGGGCACTTGATTACTGTAAGGGGTAGAAAGCAAGACAGGGTCTATTCCCTACCTTAAGGGTGTGAGCTGCAAACCAGGAGATTCATCTCTCCAGGTCTTAATGAGGACCTGTGAGCAGGGCTCATATAAAAGAGGGGTATGGGCAGCTGTGAGGTCTATTTGGTGACCATATTCTTGTAAGGCTTGTTGAAATTTGGCTAGTGATATGAAATAAATGGTGGCTTTAGTTATTTCTTCTTCAAACAGTAGGTCAGAATAAAGGAAGAGTCTCTCATATAGAGCCTCAAAGGGGCTTCATTGGAGTTGAGCAGTGCGGCTGGCTCAGGTCCTTAAACAAGCATTTCGGGTCTAATAGAAAACACTCCATTTCTGAGGGCTTTGGGGGTCGC
Organism: Myotis myotis; assembly: GCF_014108235.1. Lineage (NCBI taxonomy): Eukaryota > Metazoa > Chordata > Mammalia > Chiroptera > Vespertilionidae > Myotis > Myotis myotis. The sequence continues at coordinate 55,852,166 of NW_023416401.1, read as the reverse complement.
TGGGCTGCACCATGGAGTTACATTCACGTGCCCTAAAATGATTTTTGTAATTATCCTTCTTTGAGTTGTCCTGCTTCAATTCACTTTGCCCTATCTCAGTGATTTTTTTTTCTTTAAAAATATTTTTTTTTATTGATTTCAGAGAGGAAGGCTGCCTCCTACATGCCTCCCACTGGGGATGGAGCCCACAACCCGGGCATGTGCTCTGATTGGGAATCGAACCATGACCTCTTGGTTCATAGGTCGATGCTCAACCACTGAGCCATGCCTGCCAGACTATTTCAGTGATTTTCAACAGTGTGCTGCAAGAATTTTTAAAAGATACAATACCTGACTATTTAGTCAGAGGCACTGACCTCTTTTCCATGGTCAAATAAAATAAATGACAACAGCCAACGCAATAGCTGAGCAGTGTGAATGGATCAAAATTATACCTACCATTTTTGTCATCGGCAAAAAATGTATTTTTTGATGTGTCACAGAATTTTAGTAATTAGTTTACATGTGCCATGAGATGGAAAAGGTTGAACATCGCTAACTATTTGCATGTAGCATGTCAAAGGCACTAGGTTCTCCCGCAGCAGATGTAGGAAAAGCTCTGGCTGGAAGTGGGAGAGCTGGGCTTCTGTTCTGGCTCTGCAGGTGACTTTGGGGAAAATAGACTCCAATCTGCAAAGATGGAAGTACTTTACCCTGCCGCAGCATTCTTTAATTCAGTGCTAAAATGAGTCTCCGTACAGTTTGGTTGACGCTTTGCTTGTTTTGTCATTTAAATAAACGCTAAATGTAGCTCCCAGATAATGCTGTTGACAGAGGGCTGTGCTCTCCTATTCCAAGGAAAGAGCAGCAAAACATGAAATTGAATGAAACTTGTTTTGACAATTCACGTAGTGCCATTTGCTGATAAGACCTGAGACACACAGCAAACTATATGTCATTGCATCTCAGAGAACACTCACTACGAACCACACTCCGGCTAACCACTGCACGAGGAGGATTAAAGAGGAAAGTGATCCCTGATGGCACCCCGATGACAAGGTGAGAAAATCACCACACCGGCCTCACAGGTAAGCAGGGATTTTACGTATCTTATTATCTCAAAATCAATGCCATACCTTTACATTCCAAGTCTTTGTGGGAAAGATAAAATTGATATGATGCACTGTAGTGTCTTAGGTTTCATGAGCTATGGTAGGAAAGCCACCAAGTTAAACCCCTGGCAGGTGGACACAGGGTAACCTGAAGCCTCATGGTGCCTGAGCTGCTCAACTCAGGTAGGGTCCACACTTTTACCACACGGGGTCTGTTCCAAAGCTGCTTATGGACAAGCCCCAAATATGGAATAAAATGCAATCGACTAAGTGTACGGCAGAGTGAAGCCGTGTTAGTCCTCAAAATGAGGACTTCAGCCCAGCTGGTGTGGCTCAGTGGTTGAGTGTCAACCTGTGAACCAAGAGATCATGGTTAGATTCTCAGTCAGGACACATGCCCAGGTTTTGGGCTCAGTTCCCTGTGGGGACCGTGCAGGAGGCAGCTGAGTGATGATTCTCTCTTATCACTGATGTTTCTGTCTCTCTCCCTCTCCCTTCCTCTCTCTGAAATCAATAAAATCATTTTTAAAACGAGGGCTTCGGAGAAGCCTTGCCTTTCCTTTCCACCCGAGACACAACCACTCTTCTCTACCCTGGCAGGGCCTCGCACATCTGGCATAACAGAGCCCCTTCTGGGGTAATGACTTTCTTTTTTTCCTACTGGATTGTAAGCTACTCCAGGGCCTCTTGGTGTCTGGATTACAGTAGGCATGCAGCCATGTCTACGGAAGGACTAAGGGGAGGAAGACAGAAAGGAAAGAAGGACGGATGACTGCTTTGTGGATTTATAGCAGCAGTTTTCAGATTACTCAGGCCACTACTCATCCCCAGGTAATATAATGCGAATGAATTTTAAACAAATATTTAACTTTCAGGTAACAAGTTATTTACTAAACCATGTAGAAAAACCAGTTACCTTGTTTAGAGGCAGGCCTGATTTGGGTAAAAAGAGATTGTGCTAGACTAAGCACCTACAGGGAACTGCAGAGGACAGGTGTCACGGAGGAGTCTTTGCTTAAGGGTGCTTTGCTCTGACACTAAAAGTAGCTGTGGGGTTTGGGGGCAGTTGCCATACCTCTACATGCCTCCATTTCCTAACCTACAACATGGGAATAATGGTCGCACCTGCTAGGATCACTGTAATAATTAAGTTACATAATGTATGAAAGCACTTAACACGCTGCCTGGCACACAGGGAGATAAGGAAATAAATGTTAGTGTGTTGCTATTATTACCTCTGTATGCGTCATCAACGGGCAGAGTTGGGGACCATAGAGAGTATTTTATTGGCCTCTAATTTGGCAATTATTTCTAGGTGTTTTTTTTTTTAAACCAAGATTATAGTTTAAGAGGCAGCTTCCTTATTTCATTTCCTTAACTTTCCGCTCTATATAAGCACTCCCTTACTTAAGCATCATCATCTGCTCCTCTCAGAGACCTCAGGGGTCTCCCTGTGTGCTGAAGCGACATTTCTCCCTCTTTCTTTTTTGGTGAATTGCTTGCTCCCGTCAGCCAATGGACAACGCAGCATTTGACATGCATGAAGGCACCACACCAACTGTTTCCTATGTGGGGAAGATGAGCGCCAGCCCCAGAATGGTGAGTTGGGGGCTTCCATCTTGAGATGAGTTCTCCTCCAAACCTTCCTGTAGAGCTCAGGAAAGAATCTGCTTGATCAGCTTTCCTCAGCGACCTTCCTCACCGAGGCAGCATCGCCTGCTCTCAGTATTTCCCAATTGGTCTTCTTACTCACAATCTCTGAACTCACACCGCCTTTAGCTCTTTCATGGCCCAACTCTCTATGAATCGTTGCTCATAGTACTAGTGAGTTATTTATTGTCCCATATAATACCCTTATGCAATGTTAAATGGAATATGTTGATAAATGATTCTGCTGTACCACATATGCCATTTAAGAAGGCTAAAGTACTAAGGACATTTGTGGTACAGTTATTAGTGATCAGAGATAGGCCTGCTCAGAGAGAAAGGTCAGGAACTCAGAGGGAGTGGAACAGGACACCTTGGCATCGGTGCTTATGAGCATCATTTTAATGGTCAGAGAAACAAGGGCAAATTGGTCCAAAGATTAGGATGCGTTTTCTCTTGGCAGCTTTCAGTAATGTGCATGGTAAGTCACAGAAGTGATACTATTGTTTTCAGCACATGTTTGTGACGTGAAGCCAGGAAATAGTAACATAGAAATACATGGAAATACTGTGCTCAGAATTGGTGGATGGGTTAGTTGCTCCTGTAGGGAGGGGAGTTCCATGAAGCTGTTTAAACAAAGGAGGGAGAGGAACGGAGACCTGCAGGCCAGTTCTTTACAGGTAAGCTACTTATTCCTACGCATGTACCTGTACATGTAAATGTAGATGTATGTTCTGGAATGAAAGAGTTCTTGGAAAATACTCTTTATAACCTATTTAATTTTTCGGTGAAGAAACTGGTAAATGAGAAAGGAGGCAATATTTTTTAAAAAATAATTCTTTATTGTTAAAAGTATTACATATGTCCCCTTCTTCCCCCCACTTCTCCCCACTGACTCCCTCCAGCCCGCTCCCATCCCCCTGCCCCAGGCCCTCACTGTTCCATTGTCTGTGTCCATGGACCATGCATATATGCATACAAGGTCTTTGATTGATTACCTCCCACCCACCCACCTTCCCTCGCCTTTCTTCTGAGATTCCGCACTCTGTTCCATGCTCCCATGTCTCTGGACCCGCTCTGTTCATTAGTTTATTTTGTTACTTAGATTCCACATATGAGTGAGACCATGTGATACTTGTCTTTCTCTGACAGACTTATTTAACTTAGCATGTTACTCTCCGGATCAGGAGGCAGTATTTTAATGCATCACAAGTAGAGAATGATGGCTTCATTTTCCCTAATTTGCTAATCTCTCCTAGGAAAAGAAGAAGCAGTGGTCATTGATGAGTGTTTTCCTGGTGTGTCTCTTGGCCTGCACCGTTACCACAGCAGTGGGAGTCCTGATCCTCTCCTTGGTGTATATCAACAACTCTCAGCCCCATTCGGAACCCAAACCACAAACAACAATTCCAACACTGCAAAAAGCTGTTGACCCCAAGTTCCAGTTTCTTAATCATTTACCTAAATCCAAGGTATGAATGATACATATTAGGAAAAGCATCATCTACTCTCAATGGCTATTTCAAAACAAAGTTTCCATTGTGTTTTTACTAAGCTTTGCTCTGTCTTCATGGGGAGGAATCAGGTGTGTTCTCTCTGCATGAAGGGAGGGGAGAGATAGGGAAGAGGGAAAGGTGAGTTGATATTGGTTCCAGGCAGAACTTTTCTTTAATAGATAAGTAGTCCTCTGTCTGGCTGGAGAGGAGAATTGAAGATAGACAAATAGAAAGCCCTCTTTTCTCTTGTCAAGATAGGTATTCTTTTATTTTATTCCAGAGAGAGGAAGGGAGAGAGAGAACGAGATGGAAACATCAATGATGAGTGAGGACCATTGATTGGCTGCCTCCTGTATGCCCCCCATTGGGGATCGAGCCCAAAACCCTGACATGTGTCCTGACTGGGAATCAAACTGTGACCTCTTGGTTCATGGGTTGATGCTTAACCACTGAACAACACCAGCTGGGCGATAGGTATTCTTTTTATGTCTAACAGGGACTAGACAGAGAGCACAGCCTGTACCATATGGTCATTCCTGAAGTCTTGCAGGCCTATCCTTCCTTTTCCCTTTTGGAATTCCATTTCTCCCCTCATCTCCACTGCCTTTCCTGTTTATGACTTTTCAGGTGTTTGAGTTCTCTGGTGGTGCCATCCAGTGGGCCCGGTACAGGAACAACATCAAAGACTATCTCAGCATCGAAGAAGAGGCCTTTGGCAGCAGCTTGAACAGCCAGAGGTCACAGATGACGCTGGGGACCCTGAGAATAAAAAGCAATGGCCTCCGTGCCCCTCACTGGCACTTTAATGCAAATGAGCATGGCTATCTCGCACAGGTATAACCAGTTTGCCCCGTTCGGTACTTCAGCATTTATGCTGGTATGTTGTATCCTCAGGTTATTATTTTAGTTGTTTCAAAAGCTGCTTAAGTGATAGACAACATCCAGGCTTTGGGTAAGTATTCAGTTAGATTTGTTAGCAATGCCTTGAAGCATCAACCTGTTTGTTTTAATTATTCCTTTTTAAAATGGATTTTAGAGAGAGGAAGGGAGAGGGAGAGGGATAGAAACATTGATGAGAGAGAAACATCAACATTGATTGGCTGCCTCCTGCACTCCCCCTGCTGGGGATTGAACCAGCAACCCGGGCATTTGCCCTGACTGGGAATGGAACCTGCAACCTCTTGGTGCATGGATTGATGCTCAACCATTGAGACACACCAGCCTGGCTGTTTTAATTATTCTTGGCATTGCTTTGAACTTCTTTCTTCAGTATGAAATCATTTCTCAGACACTGTTCTTAAAATAAGATCACTGTTCCATCCTGTGAGCCAAAGCTAAAATTGGTGGCTCAGATCTAATGATCAAAGAGAGGGCAGCTTTGCTCTAAGAAAAAAAGCAGCACTGGATGACAAACCAGTTTGCAGATGTTCAGCCGGGAGTCCCTAAGATCAGGGACCAATTGTGGTTCAGAACTTTTGGAATTTTCTGGAAGTCAAGTGAAATAGAAAGAGTTGGAGGTGAAATGAGTGTGCTTATTTGAATTTCAAATATTTCTATATTTCAGACACTGGGGACCCAATAGTGACTAAAGCCCCCCACTAGAACTTACAGAATTTGGCCTTACCCTAATAACCTTATTAATAGGTCAGCCAGTTTTATGTGACATGTTTCTGTTGTTGTTAATAAAACTCCTCTTTTATTTTTGACAATTCATTCAATTTTATAGTTTACAACAGGAAGAGAGATTAGAGTTTCACCTACCTAAGACTGAATCCTTTTTTATTTCTCATTTAAGAATAGAGGCTCAGAAAGATAAAGATAAACTGTAGCTGTTGATGTTGGCTAGACTAGGACAAAGTCCATATTTTTTGACTCCTTGTCTTTTCCACATGTGTAAAATATGTAAAAGAGGATAATCTTCAAAGGCTTTTTTGGCTGAGTATTGGCAGAGTGGTAGGCAGAAAGAAAGGCAGTTAAGTGAGCTTTCCTGGAGGGGGGCCCCTAAAAAACAAAGTCCAAGCCAGAGGAATTAGTCTGGAGAATGTACCACAGATCAAAGGCTTGGGACTCAGCTCAGCAGAGTTTATGGTCTGAGCTTCTAAATGTGGGCTAGAAGGTGATCAAAAGGTACAGACTTCCAGTTATAAAGTAGATCAGGGGGATGTAATATACAGCATGGTGATTATAGTTAATAGTACCGTATTGTTTATTTGAAAGTTACTAAGTGAGTAGATCTTAAAAGTTCTCAACATTGTAAGTTCTCAAAGTTATAAAAAATTATAACTTTGTGTGGCGATGGATGTTAACCAGACTTACTATGGTGATCATTTCACAGTATATACAATCATTGACTCTTTATGTTATACACCTGAAACTTATATAATGTTATATGTCAATCTTAGTGAAAACATATGAAATAATTCAACTAGAAAAATAATGTGGGCCAGAATATTCTCTAGATCCCAGGAAATCTAGGGTCACTCACTCTCATGATCAGGGTAAGGAAGCAAGCAACAGGGCATGAAGGAAATCCCTCCTCTGCACACTCGCCCAGGGAGATTGCTTTTGCTTCGGAGTACCTTCATGAGAGCTTTGGAATGAGTGTTCCTGAGAGAAGCGGGGCAGTGAGGTGACTAGTGGGTGTCCCATTGGCCACCGTGCGGTCTCTGCTCTGTCTGGAGTAGCTGATGCCCCAATAGGAATAGATGCATATTTTTGCTGTTGGCTGCATGTGGACGTGGAGAGAGCGCTTTAGAGATTCACCTTTCCCCTGCATCTTTAATACCCGCTGTTTACATGTCTGAACAGAGAGAACCAAGACGTCCTTTTCATTTACCCTGGTGGATGCTCCACTATATGACCATGCGTCTCTGGTAAAACAGGAACAATGGCACCTTCTCTACCTACGTCACAGAATAATACTAAGGAACAGAGGAGAGAATGAGAGAAAGGATACAATTCTATATGAGCAGAATCAAAGTATGGTGCGGATGAAACATATCGGCTTTCCCTCAGTCCCTGGCAACCGCCATTTTACTCTCTCTTTCTAGATAATCTGATTAAATAATTTTATCTGGGTAATTTGACTAGATAGTTAAGTTTTAGAGAACTGTTACACGACATTGTATCTATAATTAATAATACTGTATTGTACACTTAAACATTTATCAAGAGGGTAGATCTCATTTTAGGTGTTCTTGCCACAATTAATAAAAAACCTGTAGACGTTAGAGCTGACTGCTTAGGTCCAAATCCCAGCTTTGCCATCGACTAGCTGAGTAACCTTGGGAAAACGATATATTCCCTCTGGACTTAGTTTTCTCATCTGTAAAGTGGTGGTAATAATAGAAATTGCCTCACAGGGTTGATGCAAGGAACTTGAGTTAAATCAGGTAAAGTACTAAGAAGACTACCTGAACTGAACACAGTAAAAGCACTAAGTGCTAGTATTGTTAATATTATTATAAAAATTGTATGCAGACTTTTTCTTAACTGGAAAATACATACACAACTGTATTCATCTATACAAACATGCATGTCTATGTAATTGCATATGAGCACACATGTGCCTGCAGTCTTTTTAAACTCTAAAGTATGTATTCTCAATGGGGGCAATATTGCCCCCAAGGGGGTATAAACTGGTTTTGGGGGGCAAAAATACTGACTCTTTTTATGTATTAAAGTAAAATATATGTGTAGCACATAAGCAGTAGGCGTATATGGATCTATAGTATATCTGTAGTATTAAAATTTTATGAGCTGGTGATTAGAAAGAGTCTTAAAATGTTACCTTAGGAAGGAGGTAATGGAAAAAGGTTGAGAATCGCTCTAAGGTGGTGCTGGATGTGCTTCTCTGTGTATGTTTCAGGGGACAGCATGGATCGGGGTGGTTGATGACGGTCATGTCATTACCACGTACAATGTTACAGCTGGCCAAGTGATCTTCTTTCCTAAAAACACGCTTCACTGGATAAAGAACGTGGGCGATGAAGACTGCTTTTTCTTGCTCTTCTTTTCCACACATGATGAACTTCAGACACTGGATGTTGATGATGTCTTTTTCTCTACACCCGAGGACATTGCTTCCAGGTCACTTAAGGTCTGTACTGAAAACTCACCCCACGATGTGGGTACGCATTACACAGGCACAAAGAGAGCATGTGTGTTCATGTGTCTAGGGCAGCCATCAACAGTGTAACAGTTGGCTAATGAACTCAAAAACATACCTTGTGTTCCCACTAAGGATATAAAACTTGTTGAAATTGAGTGTCTATACTTTCTTTTGTGAAGGACTTCCATAGAAAACTATGATAAATTTGGTAGAAAGGTTATAATAGAGTTGATAAAAATTGCTATAATCTTCATCTCTGAAACACCATAAGCTAATACAGGGAGAAGTTTGCTACAGATGATGTTGTGTTTTCTTGATCTAATGTAGAGGATCCCACCATTTTCCTGAAGAACAGCTGGTTTGGGTCTCTTCAAATATTTATGTTATCATTGGAGGGATTACTCATAAATGACACTGGGTGCAGAGGGTCGGATGTGGAGGCTGACACTGCTGCAAATGAGTGATCAGGAGAATTGGTGATGGCCCATGACTGACAATTGAAAGGGGTTCCATGGAAAATTTAGAAATCTATCTAGTAAAGTCCTGAGGTCTATTTTGCAGCAGGTCCTGGTCTCATATTATAGGGAGAAGAAATGAGTTATTAGGGAGATTATTGGTAAACATGGAACCCATAGGAGTTTTTATTGACTATAAAATACCAACACATTTAAAATCAAAATACATTGAAAACTTGGAGGATTTTCATAAATATCACAAATCAGGCTAACTGAGGTCAGCTCTTTTAACTGGGCCACTGGAAACCAGAGGGTGCCAATACCACCCTACCCTCAGCTACCTACCCTTCTATTGCTAACATTTGTAGGATGTGTCACAGATGTCTTATGTGGTTTCTTATGTGTTTCAGCCTGAAGGCGGAATCAATTTTATTAGGTCATTCCACAAGCAAAAGGAGGATCAGGGCGTGAACCTCCCTCCCAACCTGGCAGACCTGGTGATGAATGCCAGTTATGCACAGTCTCCAGACAGCCTTGTGTGGAGATACTTTTATGACCTTAAAGGTATAGTAAGTTATTTTATGAAGCCTTCTTATTTAAATATTTATATAGGTGACGATATAGGTGTATTGGACTGAGATGTAATTTTTTTTTTTTTTTTACAATGGGTCACAGTCAAGAGAAGTTTGAAAAAAAAAACATTTTTCAACAGAGTAGGAAATGTGAGAAAAGGAAGCAAAAGAGAACATGGCAAAAGATTTCAAAGTGTGAGGGTGTGTGTTGGGGCTGCAGGAGGGGATTATAGGAGAAGAAGCTGATGAGAGAGGAGGGGTCCAATTATGTAGGTTATTTTGCAAACAAGTTTATACTTTATCTTGATGGAAAAGAAGAGCAATTAGGGTTTTTTAAATAGAAGAGTGACACAATAATATATATATATATATATATTTACTAGAGGTCCAATGCAAGAAATTCATGCAAGGGCATTGGCCCTGGACAGGCCTGCTGCGGCCATGGATGCAGGGCCTCTGCTGCCCCTGCCTCAGCCCCCCACCCGCTGCGGCTTTGTCTGGAAGGAAGGACGTCTGGAAGGATGTCTGGTCTAATTAGCATATTATGCTTTTTATTATTATAGATTTATTTATTTATTTGAGATATAGCTGATATACATTATATGAGTTTCAGGTGTACAACATAATGATTTGATATTTGTATATATTGTGAAATGATCACAATAAGTTAGTTAATATTGTCACCATCATACAGAACTCTTTTTCTTGTGGTGAGAACTGTTAAGCAACTTTCAAATATGCGATACAGTAGTTGCCATGTTGTGCATCACATCCCCATGATTTATTTATTTTATAACTGGAAGTCTGTACCTTTGACTTCCTTCACCCATTCAATCTGTTCTCTGGAACTATGAGCTTTTTTTTTTTTAGATTTCACATTTAAATGAGATCATGTTGGTATATGTCCTTCTCTGATTTATTTTACTTTGCATAATGCCCTTGAGGTCTATCCAGTCACAAATGGCAAGGTTTTTTATTATTATTTTTTTTTATGGCTGAACAATGTTCCATTGCATATCTGTACAACATCTGCTTTATCCATTCATTAGTCAGTGGACACTTAGGTTGTTTTCATATCTTGGCTATTGTAGACAATGCTGCAGTGAACATAGGGGTGCAGATATCTTTCTGAGTTAGTGTTAGTTTTGTGATTTGAAGTGATGGCCAATCCTGCTGGATTGTGGAGAATGGATTGGAAGGGCCACTGAGAGGCAGGGAGATGAGTCAGGGACTCTCCAGTCCCTCAGATAGGAGTGATGCTGGCCTGCACTCTGACAGTTGTGAGAGGGAGAGAACTGTTATGAAGCAAAGAGACTTTAAAGAGGTAGGGCTGACAGGATGTAGGTGACTGACTTGAAGAGCAGGGTTGGTACTTAGGATGACTCTCAAGTTTCCTAGTCAGGTCCCCTGAGTTGAACTGTCTGTCTTAAAGAGGCCACTGTTTGTTAGGAATTTCAGGAGAGCTTGGGAGGCAGGATAGTACCTGAGCACATCCGGTCAATATCTTGGGGGCACATAGGATCTGGTGTCAGCAGTTCCCACCGCATACGTTTTGGTGACTATAAAAGAGCTATGTCCTTTATAGTATGATTTTGAAGTATTTTATCATATTTTATTTTTAAACCTCATCTGACTCAGGTTCAAAAGAGTATCGATTTCCAGGAGGAATAATACAGCTGGCACAGTATTGGAAAAATGAAAGTGGACTAAGCAATAATGAAAAAATTTTCAGTAAATTCCTGAATCAGGTAATTGAGAAAAATATTTCAATCATTATTAACATGGATGAAATAAAATATTTAGATTGGATTCAGCATTCTTTTGGACAAAAAGAAAAAGAAAGATGTAGTCAACCATTGGTTGATTTGATCAATGTACACTATGAATTGAGGACTCAATGTGGATTTGGGAACTTAATTTTTTGACATTGATAGTTACATTAAAGAAAAGACTGGGTGCTTGTGAAATATCGCTTTTTTTGTTTGTTTTAAATGCTGTATTGCATAATGACCAATAAGGCAGCTATGGTTTTAAATTTCCTGATTCAAATCTCAGATCTGTCACTGTGTGACTCTCGGTAAACTACTCAACCAACCTAGATTTTAATTTCATCACTCATAAAATGGGGAGACTAATACTACCAACCTTACAAAACTGTTATAAGGAACAAGTAAGATAATAGATGTAAAGGACATAAAAAATTGCATGTCTTAGTGAGGGCTTCATAAATATTAATTATAATTAAAGTAATGGCTATGTTGCTGAGTAGGATGTTGGCTAACTAACTGGATTTCATTTTTCTTTTTTTTTAAGCATCAAAATGCCCTCACTTTGTGTACACTCAGGATTTACAACAATGGATTGAGACAGCCTCATTTCCATTTTAATGCCAATGAGATGGGATACGTGATAAGTGGATGTGCAAAGGTAATTTTTCTGTGAACAGCTTTTTAAAAAAACTTTCCTTTTAATGCAGAAAGGAGCAAATAGGAGGTGTTTCTTTGTTTTGGTTCAGTTTTTGGTAACATCGAAGGGCTGGGTGCTAATGCCTTTCTGGGCACAGTTTTTAGGGGATACCCTGCAGGCTCTGGGGAACAGCATCCATCTTAGCGTGAAGAGAGGCTGCGAACGTTTCAGAAATGATACAGAGCTATCCCTCATGGCGGAGGGTCTGAAACACCTGCTTACGTTTCAGAGTTTTGCATTCTCAGGTAATGCAAGGGTTTAATGTGCTGCCCTTTGGAGAATGTAAGTGACTCTTTGCTTCTCAGTATAATGTGAGTCAGGGGGCTGGGGAGTGTGAAATGCTGGTGGAGGGGCCGCAGGTCCTACTTACCCAGGTGAAACTATTAACAGCACCCCCTTTCACTCTTCAGAGAGTCTTGATTTGGATGATCAATTATATGGCTACCTGGTAAAAGCCAAACTGAGTCGCCTGTTGCCATAGTGATTTGGTTCTGGACTTTCATAGGGCTCCCTGGGGAAACCTACATGGTATACACAGGTAAAATGGCCTTTCCTAGCCTGTGCCTGACAGAAAGACTCAAACCAGACTGCACTTCATCTATTATGTCATTCGTAGCAGAAGTTTTGTTGTATGTTTTTGGAGGGGAAGGCTTTAATAAGTTGGAAAAAGGCGTTGTAATCATTCACAAATTGTATTTCAAGAACATTTTAGTTTTGGTGTGCTTGTGTGCGTGCATTTGTGTGCACATTTAGTCTCTCCTTCTTTTAGGGAAGACTGTTAGGATGCTGCTCTCCTAAAGGCTGCATTTTTCCAAACAAGTAGAGAGGAAGGCAGGGGAGTAAAACACTCAAATTTAAATCCTTTGCCTAATTAGGTAATTATGTAAGGGTAATTTATAACCCTTAATTAGAACATGGTGATTGAGGCTCTTTTTGCATGTTGTTCTGCAGTATTGAACTTGCTAATGGCATTTTGAGGAACATTTCCTGAAATAGAGTATCTTTTGATTTTTGTGGGACTACCTCTTGGAAATAGGAGATTTTATGCAAAGGATGGTCTCTGTCTTCTGCTGTTTACTCTTTCTAATAAGTCTCTTTAAAGTCACAGGCTTTTATTCATCTGATTTTCACTATTAATACTTATCCTTAATGAATATTTGATTTTATTTGCTTCACTTCAAGATATTCTTTTCTTCCTTAGGTGGGCATTATTAATACTCAGGGTACGACAGAGTTTGATATTCACGTCGGCGATGTGATATTTTTCCCCATTGGAACCCAGCATTACATCAAGAGTGCATGCGATGAGGATTTGCTTTTCATTCTTGCCTTCAGCACCAGAGACCAGGTGAGAATAAACTCGCTTAAGAGAGATGAGTAAGTGCTGGGGATGGGCAGAACACTCTGCTAAACAACGCATCTGGACCACAGGAGGCCCTCAGTCAATGTGTGTTGAATGAGCGCATAAATAAATAAATTGGCAGAGCCAATGTGAAAAGAGGAGAATCAAGTAGTCTTTTTATTTGGTTATAAAGGGATTCAATGTATCACCTTATCTTCCCTCTTAATTTCCCAAGTTTGAACCAAGAAAAAAAGACCAAAGAGTCATATATAGAGATCCATGATGTAATTTTTCTTTCTAATAAAGCAGATATTAGAGAATATGACTAATATCTTGGGAAGGTGGGTTTCTAATATTAATTTCTGGAACTGGATTGGCTTCTTCAAGTTGAGGCAGGCCCTGTACGCCTTGTGGCATAGAGAAACAGGGCATGTTCTTTGAAGCGTTGCAGCTCCCAAGCATAAAGGGGTAAGCTAAACTGAGCATGCCCAGTTTATCCGTCCAGTCTCTGGCCATGGAGCAGGAGGACCACTTACTTGGTGGACAGATGCACCTCCATCCTGTGCCTCAGGGCACGGTGCTCTGAGAAGTTCTGCCACTAGTCCCTGCTGACAGGAAGACAGATAGTCCTGTTCCCTCCTTGAAGGGAACTATCTCTCAGGAGGATGGAGTCCCTCCTAGAGAAAGCTTCCGCTGCCCCCACACATGTAGCCACCAGTCAGACTTTCCTGGTTCTCAGAGTTGAAAAGGTGAGCTCCCCATGGCAAGGGACAACCAGGCACACAAGGTGAGCATTGGCAGGAATTCATAGCTGGGGAGTCACACAGCCAAGTACCCGCCGTTCTGAGGCTGTACGGTGTCTGTAGGAACCCGAGTAGCTCAGTGCTGATCCTTCTTTTGTTTTCCATTGTCAGCTACAAACCCTTGACATGGACGACTATTTCCAGGCCACAGCAGACCACATCCTGGCCCAGCTTTTCTTCAAGAAACAAAGTGAGTTTAAGAAGATCCCCAAATTCAAGGAGGACCAGGCAATCAACCTGCCTTAGGCTTGCTGATGAGTTCATGTCTGTTCTTCTTCATTTGTTATCATTGTTTTTAAAGAAGGATTTGCCTAAGGAACCTGGAGCTCTTCACACAGTGCAAGGGGGGACGCGGGTGCGAAGCAGCCTTGTGGGGTCACTTAGCTGACAGCGATTGCAGGCAGTTCATGTGTCGTCTGTGCAGATTAGTAGGTCCACAGAGGACACCCCCAATAGATTACATTATATTTTTGTATGGATTTTAGTATATGTGTACATATTTGTTTATTTTCTCTTTTTTACTTCAAATTTATTACTCCAAATGAAAAGCCATTCTTTTAATTCGCATCAGTAAATCTTAGTACCATGCATGTATTTTTTTTTTTTTTATTCATCACTCATGGGCAAGGACAACAGTGTGATGATGGTGGGAAGTGGGGGGAGAGGGGAGGCGGTGGGCAGAGGTGGAAGAGGGCATAGAGGGGATAAATAGTGATGGAAAAAAACACGGAAAACTTTTCTGTAAAAAATACCTAATGCCCCCTCCCCCCAAAAAGGGACTTGATTACCATCTAGGAGGAGGAACATGCTTCGGAAGGTGCAGGGAATAGCAGAGGGCAATGGGTGTATGGAAGGAGGATGTAAGATAGAGGGAAATAGTCGTAAGAAGTAAATGCAGAGACAGATTTTTATGTACAAACTAGAGGCCTGATGTACGAAATTCACGCAAGGCTAGGCCTCCTTCCCCCGGCTGCCGGCACTGGCTTCCCTCCGGCTCCCGGGACCCGGGCTTCCCTCGCAGCACCAGCTTCATCCGGAAGGACGTCTGGAAGAATGTGTGGTCTAATTAGCATATTACACTTTTATTATTATAGATTTTTTTTGAGAATTCCTTCATATATTATAAACCAGTTCATATTCTATTTTCTTGTATCAGGAAGAATTGTATCAGGTTACTGTGTGATCATTTAATAAAGATTTTATGCATCTTTATATATACTTTTTGCCATTGTAATTTTAAATGAAATCTGTTCTTGCAGTTTTATGTATTTGAAGCATTATTGGATTTCCTCTATGTATCCTTGAAATATGATTAGGAATCCAATTCACTATGTACTTTTAAAAAATCTTAAAAATAAAAATCTAATGGAAACAATTTAATTGGAATATTGTTGGTATTTTATGGGAAGATATGTTAACTTTCATGTGGCTGTTCTAATTTCAGTCCTTTTTCTCTTTTTGGAATGCCAATTTCTGTTTTTTATACCATTTTTTTTCTAGGGCAACCCATTAAAAATCAAGTACTTTTAGGTTTTTCGGTATACCTACTTTATTTATTCCAAATAAATAGATTGAAGAGTGAATTGCCAATCACACTGATTATTTGCTGCTCCTCATTCAGGTAAAAACCAGACATTTGACTAAAAATCTCTTTTAAAACTGAACAAATTGAACTCACCTTCACCATTTTGTTTTTTTTATTTTTTTATTTTATTTTTTTTATTTTTATTTTTATTTTTTTATATATTTTATTGATTTCTTACAGAGAGGAAGGGAGAGAGATAGAGAGTTAGAACCATCGATGAGAGAGAAACATCGATCAGCCGCCTCCTGCACACCTCCCACTGGGGATATGCCCGCAACCCAGGTACATGCCCCTGACTGGAATCGAACCCGGGACCCTTCAGTCCGCAGGCTGACGCTCTATCCACTGAGCCAAACCGGTTTCGGCGTTTTTTTTATTTTTTATTTATTTTTGTTTAATCCTCAACTGAGGATATTTTTCCATTGATCTTTTAGAGGGAGAGGAAGGGAGGGGAAAGATAGACAGAAACATCGATGTGAGAGAAACACATTGATTGGTTGCCTCCTGCACGCACCCTGGCCAGGGCCCAGGTAGGGGAGGTGCCTGCAACCACAGTGTGTGCCCTTGACCCGAATTGAACCTGACCCTTTGGTCTGCAGGCCAACACTCTAGCCATGAAGCCAAACAGGCTAGGGCCTTCACCATTTTATACACACATTTGATTCATTTGAAACATTTTATGAATTGTACATAAAATGTTTTTTAAAATATTTAAAGAACTGTCTTTCAATAATAGCTTTGAATAATTGAATGGAATGAATCAATTTAAATTTAAATAGAGGAACCCCAGGGTAGGAAAACAACCCCTGACCCTGAATGTTCCTTATTGCTTCTAAGTAGTGGAAGATGGTCATGAAAGCTTCTTTGTTCACACTCTCTCATACTTTTCTGAGAAGGGTACTTTTTATCACCCAACTGATTAGGAAAAGAGATATAGTTACTGTTACTGTATAACTTGCTTCCCAACGACCCTAATTTCTCAGTGCTTGAACATGATTCAGCATTATAATACTACTAGAGGCCTGATGCACAAAATTCTTGCAAGGGGCTCAGGTCTCACAGCCCCGGCTGCCTCGGCTGGCCCTCACAGTCCTGGCTTCATCTGGAAGGTCGTCTGGATGGTTGTTCTGCTGTTCAGTCTAATTAGCATATTAGCTCTTTATTATATAAGGTTGCTTTAAAAAATTAAAAAAGAAAGGGGGTGGGGGGTGAAGCTACACCAATTTGTGCTTTTGGATTGTACATAAATTGCACACAGAAACATTGATCAGTGGCCTCACTTACATGCCCCAACCAGGGAGGAACCTGCAACCTGGTTATGTGCCATGACTGGGAATGGAACCTGTGACTTTTGGGTGTATGGGACGACACTCCAACCAACTGAGCCACACTGGCCAGGGCACATTTTAACCCTTTGTAAGTTTACAATTCAGTGGCATTAACTACATTCACATTGTTGTGTAATCATTGCCATCATCCATCTCTAGAACTTTTTCATCATCCCAAACAGTTAGTGATCATGTACCCACTGATCACTAACTGCCCCTTCCTCTCTGCCCCCAGCTCCTGGTAACCTCTATTCTACGTTCTGCCTCTATAAATTTGTCTGTTCTAGGTACCTCTTCTAAGTGGAATCATATAATATTACTCATTGTGTTTATGGGGTTCTTGCTCATTTAAAAACAACAACAACTATGCCTTTACCATGTGCTTAGCATTGTGCTAAGATGTACAAAAAATGTAAGATGTGTCTTCAGAGGAGTTTTAATGCAAATGTTTCTTATTCAGTTCTGTATTTCTCTTCCCTCCCCACCCCTTCCCAGAATGAATTCAGCCCTTATTGTGAGTTTTCAAAAGAATGTTTTTGTTTTTTTTCATTTAGATTATGTTAGGGAGTCCATAGTAACAAATAACGAAAAAAAACAACAACAACTAAAGAGGTTAGTCTATATTATTCTCTCATATTTCCTGAGAAGGCAGCACACAAACCCTTTGGTGATTTTCATCCAGTGTCTTAGCAGTCCTTTGTCCTCAAATGTTTCATAACTCTCATAAAATTTCTTTTAATCTCCTTTGTCTGGGGTGGGACTTCATTCTAGTCTCTGAAGTTTAAACATCCAGATAAGAGTGTTTGAATTCTGGTGTTTTTTTTTTTTTTTTTTTTTTTTTTAATACTAACAAGAAACCCCAAATGGCCTCAACAGGTGTCATTCACATCTCTTATCTTGGCCCATTGATGCCCAACTTAACTTTCCTGGCAACAGCTCTATCATTTTATTATTTCATTCACATTTTTCCCTGTTGAAAGGAAGTATGCTCCAATGTGCAGGTTCAATGGGACCTGACCAATTCGTATCACCTCCACTGCTGCTCTCTTGGTCAAAGCCACATTTTGCTCTGTCTTGTTTCAGGAGCTGATAAACGTTGCCTTCTTTCTGCCTTTGCAACCCACTTTCAGGCTATTCTTAAAGAAGCCAGAGGGATGCTTTTTATACATCATATCATTATATGATTGGAATCATTATAAATCATTCTTCAACACTCCGGTGCCTCCTCCCCATTTTGCTCACAGAAATAATATCTGCTCCATCCGCGCCCCACCCCCAATAACCCACCCCTCTTGCCACACCCAAGCCACACCCTCCCAAGCCTCCCCCCATGCCCTTGCATGACCTTCCTCTTTCATGGTCACCCTCTCCATGCCTCAGTCCCATAACATCTCTTGGCCTCATGTTTAATACTCTTGCATCTGGACACTCCACTCCCGCCACACCAGCCTCGGACTCCCTTGGCATGCTTCTGCATTGGGGCATCTGACTGGTGGTTCTTCTGCCTGGACCACTTCAACAGGATTTCTAACTCCCTCCCACCTTTGCTCAAAAGTCGCTTTCTCAATAATCACCCTAGCTGAAATGGGAAAGCACCTGCCACCCACACATGGCCCTCCCCCGCATGTCCCTCCTCCCCACTTGTCCCTCCTCACCCATTCTTGCATGTGGATATGCATAGAAATACTAGTATTTCTAGATGCCCACTAGCTGGGGGAACTGCTTGGAACCCTTGCGAGTCCCACCGCTGGGAGTGTTCTCGCTGCTGGAACTGTGCACCGGAAACCCCATTGCCCTGGCGTTTGCCCTGGCTGGAGGCAGGGAGGCCGCGGGGAGGCCGTTGTGCCCACAGGGAGCTCCTTTAAAGGATCCGGCAGCCCAGCCGGCAGGAGTGGTCAGAGCTCTGGCACCCTTCTCAGAAAGTCCGGGGAAGCTGAAAGCCCCTGAGCGGGAGGAGGCTGTGGAGCTGGCGGGGCCTAAAGAGCTTGTTCCCACGATGAGAACTGGTTCTGCGCAGCTGCACCTCTCCCTCCGGGGGCGATGGGCCTGCTGGGCGGCCAGGACCCATGGGGTCGTGGAGAAAGGGAGGCATCCCCGCCGCTTCAGAGAGGCCCCAAGAGCATGGCCCACAGGGATTCCAGCCCTGGCGGATCGCAGGACCCGTAGTGGCTGCCAACACAGGCATGAAAACAAAGGCTGCTGCACGGATAACCTCCTTTGGGTTCAAGGTAACACTTTTTTTTTTTTTTTTTTGCAGGCTATTGCCCAACCACCATCCAGAAAGATTCTACTAATTTACATTCTCACCAAGGGCGGGCTAATTTGTTGCTCCCAACCCTCGGTAACACTGCATTACCATTACAAAAATCCTTGCCAATCCCACAGGCAAAAAATGATGTTATTACTGCTTCAGTGTCAGTAGCTTTGATCGCTATTGAGGATGAACATCTTTTTCCCTCTTGATGGGTAATTTGTGGGTTTTGCTTTCAGGAATTGCCCTTTGTTTATTTATTTTTTAAATTGTCAAATTATGAAAGAGCTCCAGGAGTTAACCACAGCTTTACACATTGCACCCGGCTTACTTTTAATCTTTCTCATGGTGTTTTTCTGGTCATGTGAAAGTTTTAAATGGTTAGATAGTCAACGATGTTGACCTTTTCTTTTATGAGATGTAGTTTTGTTGTCTTTCTCAGAAAAGTGTCCCTCACCACTCCTTTACATGAATATTTATATTTCTTCTAAGCGTTCTAGGATTTGATCACATTGAAATATTTATGCAATCTGGGATTCTTCAGGTTGACTGTGTGCTGCAATTCTCCACCCTCCTCAGTGTGCACCCGCTCTCTGCGACATGACCCTGCAGGTCTGCCCATGAGAGGTGGAATCTGTTTCCCCACCTCTTCAGGCTGGGCTGGCCTTGTGGCTTCTTTGTCTGATAGGATAGAGTGGGAGTGACGATGTGCCATTTCCAGGACTAGACTTAAGGGACCCTTCATGCTTGTTCTCGTGGAACCCTACTGGGCCCCTGTGTGAACAAGCCTGCTGGGTGAGGAGATGCATGCGGCCTGTTGCTCTCCATCACTCTGGCTGACAGCAAGCCACCTCCCAGAGTAAGGTTATGGTAAACCCGCTCGTCCCTACCCAAGATATCAGCGGCGTGATAGCTGATAGCAGCAGACACATGAATGAGCCCACCCTAGACCAGAAAAAGAGCTGCTGGGATGAATTTAGCCCAAATTGCTGACCCACAGCGACGTGAACTAAATAAATGGTGGTTATTTGTAAGTCCCTAAGGTTTGGAGCGTGCCCTGCTGGGAATCCCATTTTGTTTTTTCAAGGGTTGGCATGTGGTCTAATATCATAACTGAATATTCAGTTCATCTTTCCGCCGCTGATTTGAAATGTCACTTGTCCAAATATATTTTCTTGGTTCTGCCTCTGGGTTCTCCATTATGTCCTACTGGTTTGTCCGTCCTTTTGTGTAATAGCCTTGCTGGTATTGTTTTCTTTAAACAATTAGTAACTCTTTGAGAGCAGGGTCTATGTTTGTCCTTTTATTCTTTCTCCTGTGATACTTAGCATATCACCTTGCTTATTTTTAACATTAAACAAATATTTGGTAATAGACACTTATTGCAGACCTTCCTTGTATCAGACATAGTACTAGGAACTGGGTGTGCATAAGGCTCCTGACTTCGGGGATCTTTTTGTCCATTCATATTTGTATGGGCTTTGAAGTTGGGTAGAACTAGGGCCTAACCCTGGTTTTGTGTCTTACCAGTTGTGGGACTTTGGAAATGTACATCACCTTTCTAAATTTCAGTTTTATCCTCCAGAAAATCTGGAAATTAATAATAACCCTCTCATGAGTTTGTTGGGAAGATTGGGAATACATGCATAAAAGCACAGTGAAGGAGTTCTGAAGGAACCCATGGCATTGGAGCCGCTGGCTCTGTATTTTGATGACATTTGGTGCCTGGGATGTTGAACCGGAATCTAGAGATCTGACACCGAAGCCACCCTGCCTCTAGGCGCCAGGTGGCGCTCGTGCACCACCAGAGAAGTTCTGCAAATGCCTCCGTCTGAAGTTTCTGTTCTGCAAAGGGGAAAGCTGCAGCTCTAGGTGAAGTTCTGCAACGTATTCGTTTCCTAAAGGCTCCTGGGTCATAGCTCCAGTCTCCAAAGAAGGGTTTATTTAATACACAAGCACACCCAGGTCAGGCTGCAGTGAAGGCGAAATCCTTTCCATGTGAAGGCAGTAACACTGTCTTTTCTTGCTTGGTCTTTGTGCCTTTTAAAGAGCTTCCTTCCAGTGAAAGAAAAGGCCAGAGGAAAGGCGGGGAAAGGAAGATAGAGAGAGGGTATTATCTGGACTCGGGAATCACTGCTGACCTGCAGGGAGACAAAGGGTAGAAATACTCTGAGCAAGTCACACTTGCTCTGACCAAGCCTGGGCTTCTTCATACAGGGAGCGAGGGCACGGCCTCCGTGCTTTCAGTCGCTAGGGAGGTGGATTTTTCCTGTCAACTTTCATCGCCTTGCCCTGCAAGAACCATTGTGCCTTGATCTCTCTCCTGTTTTGTATCCTCTGTTATTCCTGGGCTCTCCACGATCAGTCTGCAGGGACGAAGTGGTTAAAAAACAGGTTCTGCCACTACCACCTGAGCTAGTATCCTCTTTGAGCCTCAGTTTACTGACTGTCAAATGAGGTTAACGAAACATACTTGGAAAGGTGGCTTTTATAAGATTTGAACAAAATGCTAAATGTTTGGTGAATCATTTTCTTTCTTCTATCTCTGAATAAACAACATGCAGACCAACACTAACCGAGAACTTGAGTCAGAAATCTTCACAGATTCATTTCCAGCGTCATCACTTCTGAGCCATCACATTTGTTCCCCTTCCATTAGACTTGCTCTCAATGACATGATTATTCTTCCCTTCATTCGTTTATGGAACAGATATTTATTAAGTACCTGATATGCTCTAGGTACTGTCCTAGGTACTTCTGAGAATATGATAATAAGAAGAACAAAATCCCGGAAAGAATATTTAGTGGCAGAAATAAATAAATAAATAAATAAGCAAATACATAATAGATAATTATAAATAATTACTATGAAGGAATCAAATAAATGCCATAGTTTAAAAAATCATAATGGCCCTAGGCAGTCTGACTCAGTGTATAGAGCGTTGGTCCTTGGACTGAAGGGTCCTGGGTTCGATTCCCGTCAACGGCACGCACCTCAGTTGCAGCCTTGATCCCTGGCCCTGGTTGGGGTGCGTGTGGGAGGCAACCAATCGATGTGTCTCTCACACATTGATTTTCTCTCTCTCTCTCTGTCTCTCCCCTTCCCTTCCACTCTCTCTAAAAATAAATGGGAAAATACCCTCAGGTGAGGATTAACAACAACACCACCACCAACAAAATAAAAAAAATAATGAGTAGAGTGATATCTGAGGATGGTCAGGGAAGGCCTTCATGGGGAGGTGATATCAAAATACGGAGGAAATGGAGATGACAGTGACTACCTTCCCGTGGAGTAGGCTAGGAAACAATCCGTGAGCACCTACTGAAAGAGTTTATTTTAATTATCCTAAGATAATAAATACAGCTATGCTTATCATAATGTAATGATACCATCTATTCCACAACATTTTACAGTTTATATTAACATATTTTGGGGGGAGATTGTATCAAATGTATGTTTTTACCCCAGTGCTTTACTTCCAGCCTGACCTATGGTAGGTGCCCAGTAAGTGCTTGTTGAATGAATAAATGGTTCCACTGATCCCCCGGTGTAGACAAGTCAGGCATTATTGCCCCATTTTAGAGATATTAAGTGACTTGTCTCTGGCCTTAGGGGCTCGCAAGGGAGTGGAACTACAACTAGAATCCCGATTTTTTAAAAATTACGTTTACTCCAGTGTTCTTTTTAGTATTCTGATCTTAGGAATTAAAGCGTCATCCTTATGTTTATGGAAGTTGTCTTCAGTGTATTTGAATGTTTAGGAGATACAGTCCGCATATCTGACAGAAAACCAGTACAATCTTGTAGGGAATAAGTTGTTTTTCAGTAATATTGGTATTAATCCAAGTGGAATTTTCCACACCACCTACACTCCACCCAGAAAATTCCAGGCAGGTTTGCACCTGCCAATTGCTGATTCTTGGGCATGTTTCACAAACCAATGATTAGTTCAAAAATTTCAAAGCTTCTGGGAGTTGCTATTAAAGAATGATTCCAAAGCTTCAGGAAGGATGTGGTGGCAGTATCATTTATATTGGAGAAAATCAATATTTGAGGGGTGGGAGATAGGTTTCTTCACATTCTCGCCTATATCCATTCCTCCTTTGGGAGGTGAAGTTCAGAGAGACCTCACATGTATTTCATGTGTTGGTGGAGTAAGTACTTAACTAAACAGATGCTGGCATAGAACCATTCAAAGTCAAGATCTCTGGTCAAACAACGTGGTGATAGCCGGAGGGAAAGGGGGTGGGGACTAGGTGGAGGTGGGTAAAGGGGAGGAAAAGGGGATGGAAAGAGACTTTGCTTGGGGTGCTGGGCTCATGATGTAGCGTGCAGATGATATTCTATTGAGTTGTACATTTAAAACCTGTATGGTTTTGTGAACCAATATCATCCCAGTACAATAAAATTAAAAAAATAATAAAAGTAACAAAAAATAAACATCCCTCATGGTGATCTGGAATGCCATCCAATGGCTCTGATTTCTCATTTTAGGTAGAATATTTGCCTTGCAGTCTTTCTTTAAATGCAAATATATTAATCAATTACTGTGCTAGGTTCTGGGAGAGAAGCAAAGAAGAATACAGTTTTTCTGCCCAAGAAACTGATAGATCAGTGGTTCTCAACCTTCTGGCCCTTTAAATACAGTTCCTCATGTTGTGACCCAACCATGAAATTATTTTCGTTGCTACTTCATAACTGTAATGTTGCTACTGTTATGAATCATATTGTAAATATCTGATATGCAGGATGGTCTTAGGCGACCCCTGTGAAAGGGTCGTACGACCGCCAAAGGGGTCGTGACCCACAGGTTGAGAACCGCTGTGATAGCTAGATTGATTGTTGCATTCATTCTACAAGTATTTCCTGAGCACACACTGAATGCCAGACACTGTGCTAGGCTCCGGATGAAGCAAACAGCTAACGTATTTTGAATGCTCATTGTGGTCAGACACTGATTATTCAAAATGCTTTTTTGTGTGTTCACTCACAGGCTCCTAGTCCCCTCAGAAGCTGAGGTCCAGAGAGGTTAGGTGATCTACTGGAGGTCACACTGCCAGTGAGAGGGTTCAAATTTGGGCATCCTGGCTCCAGAACCTGAGCCTCAACAGAGTCCCTGCCCTCCAGCAGCTCCCAGCCCAGCTGGGGAGACAGAAATGTAAAGAGATGAACCAGAGTCCAGTGGGGCTGTGATTGAGGGTAACCAAGCAGGACTCCAGAACTGGCTGCTTGGAGCAGCAGGGAAGCCATCACCAGACGGGAGGCGCTGACGCTGGGTCCACAGCTTAGTCACAAATAATCTAAACAGGAAAAGAATCTCTTTTCTTCTTACCCAGTTCTTGCTTTGCTGTGAAGGTGTATCATGCTGCTGAGGTTACTTTAATAATGCTCTTTTTAAATTATTTTTAAAGTAATATAAATAAGTTTCTGATTGAAGCAATGGATGACATTGGGGTTTGTAAGATATGGCAGGTATGCCACACTAAAGAGTCTCACTTTGTGCTTTTGCTTTTCTCTCTCACCTTCTTCTGTTTTTTGGTCGGTTGAGCCAGGGTGGAAATCTCCAGGCACCGGTAGCTCTCCTGGACCACAAGCACTGAAACAGCATCCAGGGGAAGTGGGCGGACAGATTCAGCCACAACGTGAGACTTTATCTGTTGGTTCTCTACTTGCTCACTGTCCCTCGGAATCTTGCGTCTTCCAGCTCCTTTTCCTGAAGCACAGTGTCCTTGCTTGTCCCTGTCTAGCTATAGTCTTAGAGGGCACAGCTCACCGCTTTAGGGAAGCCTTTCCAGCAGCACTGAGCGCCTCATGCCAAACTCCTGTGGGATCCACCCCATTGATCTCACTATTAAATAGGCGCTGCTCTGAGAGCTGATATTTTCATATTATGACTTCCTATTTCGTATCTCTTCACACTCTACCCACTACCCTTTCCCTCACACAGAAGCGTTCAGTTGGTTATACATCTAGGGTAGGGCTTCCTTTTTAAGCCAAATGTGCACCTGGAAGTTTCTCTCCTTTTTAGCTTGTAAGCAAACCAGTTTCCCTAGCCCCATTTTGCTTAAAAATCAGTTCTCCTTGTGACTGACTACTAAGCCTTTTGCAAAAACTTTATTTACATTTAAGTTTTTAAAGTGGGTATCAGCATGGTTGTTGCCCCTTTTGAGAATATATGCATTGTTTTTTGTATCCTTAAAATTTTTTTATCATAAAATACGCATAATACATAATTTATCATCTTAACCATTTGTGTGTCCTTTAAAAATCTCCAAGCATTTGCACTGAATAATATGAATACTTTTCTTTATTTTTAAAGTTCTAATATTTCATAAATGTATAAGGCTCCATATATCATTCATCAAATGTATCTTATTGGAACATTTTTGCCTTCTTTTTTTCTGTTTTGTGATAAAAGTGAAAACACATGATGGGATATATGTATGTATAAAATGATTATGTTTTAGGATCAGGAAAGGCTAACTGATAAGTTCTGAGTTATGGACACCTGCACCACGCTCATCACAGTGTGCTTTTCCCAGCACCATTTTCTAGGTTTCAGATGTTGTTGGCACTCAGAGCTGGAGGTGAATTATTTTTGACATTAATTGAGTATTGCGATTTAAGATCTAAGTAATACTAGTAATATGGATACTACTGCTAATAGATAACACTTAGCAAGTGTACTTACTCTATCGCCAAGGAATAGTCCAGATGATTTATGTAGATTGACTTATGCACACAAAACATTAGTTCTGTTCCTGTGCAGAGTAATCCTATATAATAAAGAGATAATATGCAAATTGACCATCACTCCAACACACAAGATGGCTGCCCCCATGTGGACACAAGATGGCCAGCAGGGGAGGGCAGTTGGGGGCGACCAGGCCTGCAGGGGAGGGCAGTTGGGGGCGATTGGGCCAGCAGAGGAGCAGTTAGGCTTTGGTCAGGCTGGCAGGCAGAAGCAGTTAGGAGAAATCAGGCAGGTAGGCAGGTGAGCAGTTGGGAGCCAGCAGTTCTGGATTGTGAGAGGGATGTCCGACTGCCCACTGGGATCGGGCCTAAACGGGCAGTTGGACATCCCTCAAGGGGTCCCAGACTGGAAAGGGTGCAGACTGGGCTGAGGGACACACACACACACACACACACACACACACACACACACCGTGCACAAATTTTGTGCACCGGGCCTCTAGTAGTTAATACTTCTACTAACGGTAGACCTATAATGGAGGTAGATGGCTCTTGTCTTTGTCCTGACTTTGTTCTTGGGATATAAGGCGCAGATGTTAAAGCTCACCAAGAACTAGTGGGTAGCTCCTCAAACTAACTAGGCTGAACATCCTTAGAATTATTTATTTTTGCTGCCCACGTGTTACTTGTCACATACTAGGGTAAATGTTGTTCATTCAAAAATGTATCATCAAGATTGGCTTTGAAATGGCAGCGGAAACAGCTGGCAGGGAGCTGAGTTTGCAGCTAGAACTTACCTGCTGTTAGGGAGGGAACTATGCTTGTCAAGGAAAAATTTAAAGTACATAATATTGGCTTTGTGCATGATTGCAAATGTCAAAATTCCATTAATTTGATTTTTAAAGTTTAAGGTATTCTGCCATTTGGTTACTAAGTATATGAATAGACTGACATTTATTCAGCTTGGCTCTCTGTAAGCTACACATGCATATTTGTTTGAAGGATATCATTTATCCCTTTACTGAGAATTTTGGGAGCACACCGTGTTGGGCTAAATAGGATGTGTGATCTGAAGGAAAAGAACATACTCTGAAATTTAGATTCTAATGGAAGACAGACCTCATACACATGAAATCTCAAGTTATAATGAAAAACCGTGTGGGATTAGGTAGCAATGAATGATGCAGACAAGGCAATACATCTAGAGTTCAGAGGAGGGAGAAAATGATCAGCCTTAGGAGGAAATTAAGATTCTCTTCAAACTTTGACTGCAGGGAGGGGAAGAAGGAAGGTCCTTTAGAAGTGGAGGTATATTGTGTCCCTAAATGGGAATAAATAAAGTCTGGTTTTTGAGGAAAGTTAATGATTTTTTTCCCCCTCCTGGATGGAGTGAAGAGTTTTCTAAAGTTTATTTAATGAGCACTTACTATATGCCAGGCATTGTGCCAAATATTAAGGTGTATCATTAACTTAATCCATAATATAACCCTATGAAGTGACTATTTCTAACTCCATTTCCAAATGAGGAAACTCAGGCTAAGGAAGGTCCAGTCACTTCCCCAAGGTCATACAGCTAGTCAGTGATAGATGAGACACTTGATCTCAAGTCTCCCCTCAAAAAGTTTGTGCACTAACCCATCTGTTCCCATCCCAGTTTGTCCAAATCTAGATATAACCCGTGTTAACCTCTCTCTTCGAGACTTCCCTTCCATCGGTTATGTAGGGAAAGGTAGGTTTGTCTCATATGTCCTCTGAATGGTTTGTCTGTAGCACATGTTCTTGCTCATTTCTCTCAGCTTGGGCTCGGGGCTCCATTGGCTTTATAAGCAGGCAGGGTCTGGATACTGCAACTGGTGTCCTCATGCTCAGAAACTGCTGCTGTAAGGCTGGCTTCTGAATGGTGACATGGAGAGGGACCCAGGGTCTTTTACTGCTCTGTTACTTAATTCTTCACCATGCCACCAACACAGAACATTACTGAAGGAATAAACCGGAGGTTATCTTAGTTTGGCTGTAGGTTTAGTTCTGGAAACAAAGAGACCCAACATTAATAATGGCTTAACTGTGATGGGAGTTTGTATCTCTACCATATAAAAATCTGAGCTGTTATGGCGGCTCTCCTTCATGACAGGAGCAGGGGCTCAGACTTCTGTTTTGTTGCTCTGCCATTATCTTAGACATCCATCAAAGCTGAACAGACATAATAGAGCAATGAGGTAAATGTTCCTACCTAGCAGCAAGGGAGGCTGGGCATGTTGTCTGTGTTCTGGGTGGCCAAGTAGCCAGCTTAAACTCAAAGGTCTATTATTATGAAAAGAGGAGGATGCATATTGAGGTATAGTTAGCAATCTCTGCCTTAGAGGGAGTTATAAAAAAAGGAGAAAAACTGTAAGACTTAGATGATAGATATGGCTGCCCTAGAGACCAACAGAAAAGGACCAAACTGTTAAAGTCTCTTTAGGAGCAGTGCTGTACCCTAATAGCCATTACAATATCTGCTTTCCTATTTCAGGTGTGCCTTCTTCTATTAAAGGAAACTGTACTTCCTTCCAAGAAGTAGTTCTCACCTCGGGTCCCTCCTCCAGCACGATTAGACACAATAACTTGCAGCTGTATCTTTGCCAAATCCGGAGTTGTTTTATCTAGAGTTACCCACAAGTGACATGAGCAGAAAACGCCAGGGTCAGCTTTTGTTGAGATGAAATAATGCCTCTTCATCTTCTAGTAGACCACAGTTAATGAGATATTTGTGTTTACACACACACACACACACACACACACACACACTCATATCCCACTCACAGGGACAAAACCTCTTAGCTTCAATTCAGTCTAAATCCAGATTGGGGAAGAGAAATGCTTTCTAAGGACCACATCTGCACAGACGCCGCAGCCTGCAGCACCGAGGGAGCCTTCTGCTGTACGTGGAGTAGCGTGAGTTTCCTCTCCCTCATGGAGGCTCATTGCTCTTTTTAGACATCAGGATCTAAGACTCCTGGTCAGCTCTTTAACAATTTGTATGCCATAATCGTCTATAGATGCAAGCGGTGGACCTTTTTAAATTAAATTTAAAATATCGTGGCCGTTAACTGGTTAAGGAAGCTTTGAAATTATACTTCTTTTCCCTTTTAGGTTAGATAAAAAGTTTTACCCGGGGTGTACGTCTGTCTCCCCAAACTAATCTATGAAGGTCATAATCAAACAAAATGTAAATACGTATTTGCCTGTTTTCTGCGTGAAGCCTAATGTCTGGGTGGGTGTGGTAGTGAGAGCTGCATTTCTAATTTTATTTGCCTGAACGTTCTCTTATAATTTGAGAATTTTCTGAGCCTGTGCCTCCTCCAGCAAGTCCTTGCACTCATGTCCATCCGCGTTACCACCTTCGATTCCAACTCCGCTCCAGCAGAGAATGTGTTGCATTCCTCCTGTTGGCAGCTAACTAGTTACTTTAAACCAGTGGTTCTCAACCTTCCTAATGCCGCGACCCTTTAATACAGTTCCTCATGTTGTGGTGACACCCAACCATAAAATTATCTTCGTTGCTACTTCATAACTGTAATTTTGCTACTGTTGGGGCAGGTGTGGGAGGCATCCCCCTACTGGGGATAATGCAATCTCTACGATTTATGAATCGTAATGTAAATATCTGATATGCAGGATGTATTTTCATTGTTACAAATTGAACATAATTAAAGCATAGTGATTAATCACAAAAACAATATGTAATTATATATGTGTTTTCCGATGGTCTTAGGTGACCCTTGTGAAAGGGTCGTTCGACCCCCAAAGGGGTCGCGACCCACAGGTTGAGAACCGCTGCTTTAAACTAAGTCATTGGCTTGCCTTACGCCCTTCCCACGCTCCTCGCTGCCCCCCCCCCCCCCCACACACACACATACAGCTCTGCTCCTCAGAAGTTCCCCTCTAGAATCAGAGCATGGATGTCTAAGATAGAAATAGATGGAAACATAAAATTTATAAGTTATTAAGGTGAATAGCTTTTATGTTTGTTTTCCTTTCTCTTCTCTCCTTGCATCTTTCTTTCTAAGCAGATGAGACATTTAACTGCAATGAAGTTTTCAGAATTTATGTGTAATTTGGGTGGAAAAGATTATGTTATTGTCTCAGAGTTGAACAGACAGAAGAGTGTTGCAGATGCAGTTGAAGTGCTTTTTGTTTGTTTGTTTTCACGTCATTGCTATGAACCACAGTAGGATGACTGTTGACCCTGCCCAGCCCCTGGCAGCAGATTCTGAGTCTCCACACAGTAGTTCTCCAACTTGGTGCCAAGTAGCATCACTGGAGGGCGCATTTACAAATGCCTGTGTCTGACTCTCCCTCCCAGGGCTTCTAAGTTCATTGGTCTTGAACATGGCCTGACCCTTAGGATTTAATAGGTTAGAATTTAGTATGAAACCATCTCTGGAAACATGCTCTCAACATTTTCATAGGGAAGTTTCCGGTAGGGTGCAATTCCGAGTTAGTGACATTTAAAAATTGTTCTAAAGCACTTACACCAGACCGATAGAGAATAATGGGTGAGCAGCATTAAGGAACAGGTAGAATGAGAGAGACACTTGAGATTCCAACTCCTCTGGATCCAAAATGAAGCAAGACACAGGGGCACTGTGGGACGGGAGACACATGACTGAGAGGAGTGAGGACTCAGCTCCCTGACGCAGATGCAGGAGGGCATCCTGGCAGGGTGGCCTCTGCTACTCCAGCCTCGGAGGTGAAATTCTGACCATAAAGATTTAGACTTACTATGTGCTGTGGAAAAGCGCTCAGGGCCTGGGACTCCTGGGTGCTGGAGTAGAGTTTGAATTCCCTTCTGCCACGTATGCCCTTTCAGAGCCGCTTGGCTGGCCCTGTGCGCACCAAGGAGCTGGGCAAACGCAGGTTGCACCCACCCCCGCCTCTTCCCGGGCCTCTTCTTTCTGAGCTTTTCCGCCAGGGGACTACAGAGAGGTCCGACTCAGGTTAGGGGGATTTA
This sequence comes from Myotis myotis, assembly GCF_014108235.1. NCBI lineage: Eukaryota > Metazoa > Chordata > Mammalia > Chiroptera > Vespertilionidae > Myotis > Myotis myotis. The sequence continues at coordinate 55,821,332 of NW_023416401.1, read as the reverse complement.
CTTAGGTATTTTTATTGATTTCAGAGAGGAAGGCAGAGGGAGAGAGAGAAACATCAATGATGAGAGAGATTCATTGATCGGCTGCCTCCTGCATGCCCCCCTACTGGGGATGGAAACCACAACTCAGGCATGTGCCCTTGACGGGTATCGAACCTGGGACCTTTCAGTCCACAGGCTGACGCTCTGAGCCAAAACAGCTAGGGATGACCAGAAGGATTTAGATTTGACCTGGACTTTAAATAATGTTCCTAAATCACTGTTAACAGCTTTGCCCTCTGGCTCAGTTTATCTCTGCTGCAATCCAGGGGTGTTAAAGGGAGCTTTTAAAAACAGGACAGATAGAAGAGGAAGGAAGGAGAAGACATTCAAACTGGTCACTTTTGACCTATTAAAATTGGGACACATGAGCCAGCTGGGGATGCCTGGATCCCTAAAGGTACTTTTTCTCTCAGAAAACACTTATTTGATGTTTTTTCTGCATCTACTTGCTCTTCAGTAATTGGTAAGATCTGATGTATGTCCAGATAGAATAATATTAAATGGCAATGCTTTGGCTCATGTTACATTTCTGCCATATAATAGTCTGTTTTAATAGATAATTTTTCACTTTAGTGCACTACAACATTGAGCTGGCCTTTCTCCAGTTTGTGCTGTTGGCCGTTGGAGGCAGTGGTGTGTAAAATTTATACTTGCTTTGGAGCCTGTAGTTAAGACCTCAAGTCATTTTCTTTGAAAAATTACATAAAATCTCTGAGCTTCGGTGTTTCTCTTTTGTAAAATGGGGATAATGCAATCTCTATTTTTTTTTTTTAAATCCTCAACAGAGGCTATTTTTTTAGAGAGAGGGGAAGGGAAGGAAAGTAGGGGGATGCCTCCTGCGAGTGCCCCAACAGGTGCCAGGGTCGAACCTGCAACCAAGGTATGTGCGCTTGGCTAGCAAGCGAACCCAGGATCCTTCGTTCCGAGGGCCAACACTCTAACCGCTGTTCCAAACCAGCCAGGGCTACAGTCTCTATTTTATAGGGCTCTTTTTATTGCTGTTTTAAAATTATTAATGTTATTTGTTTTGTTTTTAAAACTCATTTTACTATGCTGGACTAATTCAAGCAACAACAAAAATAATATTGGATTATAACAAAGTATAAAATAAATATCAATACTGACATAAATACATGATTAATTAGTAAGTAAATGGAAGGAGATGAAGCAAATCTCATGTGCAGAAGAATCTCAAGTATTTCCAAAGTCTGATCCACTTTTCAATCCCACCTCAAACCAAGTGTTAATGGTAAACAAAAGAAACATTAATTTAAAAAAGAACCCAGGACATCCTAAAGAAATCTTTTATTTATTATTATTATTTTATTTTATTTTACTGATTTCTTACAGAGAGGAAGGGAGAGGGACAGAGAGTCAGAAACATCAATGAGAGAGAAACATCGATCAGCTGCCTCTTGCACACCCCCTACTGGGGATGTGCCCACAACCAAGGTACATGGCCTTGACCGAAATCGAACCTGGGACCCTTTAGTCCTCAGGCCGATGCTCTATCCACTGAGCCAAACCGGTTATGGCGAAATCTTAATGCCAATGATAATGAGTTAACTTTGGAGAGGTTAGGACTGTTAGGGGGATACAGTCTATCTTCAAAAAAATTATCAAAATAATGTGGATAACTTTCTGTCTTTGAAAAGGTCTGCCCTTGAAGTTCTCTCCCCTTTGTTTTAAGTGATTTTTAATCTTGTAATCCTATAACACAGGTTTGGCCCCTCCCCCAGAGTCCTTTTATTTTTATCTCTCACTTAGAAAAGAGGCTGGAGTAGGTAGACTTTGGGAGAGTAGACTTTGACAATGTCATTTTTTCTCTTTCTCTTCATCCTTACCCACCTCCCTCCCTGAATATTATTTTATGGGTACAGTGGGGCCTTGACTTACGAGTTTAATTCGTTCCGTGACGGAGCTCGTAACTCAAATTACTCGTATGTCAAATCAAAAAGTGAACGAGTGAGACACGTGATGCTGGGCTGATGTTGTGGTGTTCACTGTGATGTTCACTGCACCAACTAGCGGTGGGGTATCTGAAGCTGGCTCGTAACCCGAATTTTAGCTCACAACTCAAAGCAAAAAATCGGCCAAGAGACAGCTCGTATCTCGAAAAACTCATTAGTCGGGACACTCGTAAGTCAAGGCCCCACTGTATTTAAAAACGATTCCTTTAGGTAAAGGAAACATATTTTTGAAGAAGTGAAAAGCATGTGTTATTTATTCCCCAAAGGCTGTTCTTATTCCTCCTTTGGCCAGCCCTGGAAACGATGGATACATCTGCAGGTGTGACAGGAATCAGGAGAGGATCTGGGAGAAAGACCTGGGTGTGTCAGGGATTTCTGCTCTTGTTAAGCCAGGCCTCAGCCATCATCACCTCTTACCTGCTTCCCTCCCAGAAGAGCTCAGGTTCATCGGCTACTGTGCACCCTGCCTGCTGGGCCTGCTGGAAGGGTGGATTCGTGTAATGCGTCTAATGCATGCTTTCAGCTGTGCTCACCTTCGTAGCTTCAAGGACCCGGTCTTGTTACATCTTGTTTCCTGTGAAATAGTTTAGCCTTAATGCCTTACTCATTTCCAAGACCTAGGAGCAGAAGGAGTGTGGCAGAATAAACGATTGGCCGGTTGTTTATCCTGTTACTTCCCCTCCTTCTCTGTTTGAGGAATATAGCCTGCTCTAGTTTTTGGGTTCCCCTCCTCCCCTTCCTTTCTTCTTACTTTCTTCCCTTGGAAAAGACTTGATTGAACAGGTAATGGGAATGTTCTATCAGGAAAAGAGAAATAGATAAGGCCTTTGAAGGCCTGGAGAAATTGAGGTGGAAGATTCTCCCCTGACAGGAAAGAGGTTTGAGGTCTCATGGGAGTGAGATAAAGGCATCGCCTTGGGGCCATGTCGGAGGAGGTGGGAAAACCCCAGAAAAACGGGGTCTAGATTAAGAGAAACCTTGGGCTGAGGACTGCCAGTCCAGGAGATCGCTAATGTTCACTCACGGGGCAGTGACCAGGACTTGGAGAATGAGGACGCTCACCGATGGCTCTTTCTGCCTTTTCTACACTCCACATGACCCATCCATTCCGGTTCAAAGTGGGATGGAAATGCAGGCTTGGTACCACATTAAGTTGATTAAGAAGCAATAAAACAGCAATATTTCTTAAACACCTGAGCTTGTGGACTGAGATTCATAGCTGCTACACTAGAATTAATTCATGGCTAATTGATTTGAGGGGAGAATATTGATCTTTCACACCAAAGGCAAATGCTTGAGTAAGCTCCAGCGAAAGCAGAAACTGCATGTAGTTTCCTCTAGTAAGGAAGAAGAGAAGTAAAAAGTGTCAGTAAAGACCTCGCTGGCTTGGCTCAGTGGATAGAGCGTCGGCCTGTGGACTCAAGGGTCCTGGGCTCAATTTTGGGTAAGAGTACATACCTGGGTTGCAGGCTTGATTCCCAGTAGGAGGTATGAAGGAGGCAGCCAATCAACGATTCTCTCTCATCATTGATGTTTCTATCTCTCCTCCCTTCCTGTCTGAAATCAATAAAATATATATATATATATATATATTTAAAAGGTGTCAATAAATATATAGGGTTTTGTTCAAAAACCCTAACTGGGGTTTCTTTTAGAAAATGTACACATTTTGAAATTCTAGGTATATAAAAATCATTTGGGGCATGAGTGGAGAGGGGGTCGTTGACTTTACTTTCCAGTTGTCCTGTTCCTTCTGTATCCAACTAACACACCTTCTCTTCTGTGGAGAGAGTCCTGGGCAGGGAATCAGGACCTGTATTCCAAACTGTGGCCTTGGATAGGCCATTTTACTCCTGAATATGTAAACCAAGGGTTTTGGCATACCTGCGAGTTCCCCTGCAAATGAAGGGGCATCCTTTTATTTGTAAAATTTGAGGATGGGGAACTGGTTGTGGGAGTATAGCGCGATGAACACTGGTTTTGCTGTGAGGATCAAGACTGAAAAGTTATGTAATTAAAATAAAACCAAATTTCCACCAAGTCTTCTAAAGTCTACCAAAACAAACTCAGACATAGCTTCTGTTTTTCAATTTTTATTTTTTTCCTGGGACTTCTATATCATAGAAGCCAAATAATTCCCATCCTAATCAGAGAATGCAGATAAGCTTCTCTGGGTGAGAATCTCCATTCTGTTAAATCCCAGACCAGTAAGGATTCTTACCTTTTTGATTTCTTGAAAGTGGCTTGTTATCCTGTTTACTCCTCACCCCAGTCTTGTGAGGTAGGTGCCATTATCATCATCAGTATTTCTGTTTTATAGAGAGGAAGCTGGGGCACAGAGAAATTAAGTAGCAGCAGCTAGGCCTGTACCTGAACTGCGCGGCCTGACTCCAGGGCCTTGCGCTTACCCAGTATTCTGTGTGGCCGACAAAACACAGAATCCTCTCCGATTTCTTCATTCTTTGCTAATAATGGAATTTTTACCCTGTACAGTGTAGCATATCCAGAGTTCTCAAAGGCAATTTTATTGGGAAACATTGTTTCACATCATTCACAATAAGAATGTCTGTGAGCATCTGTTAGCAGGGTTGGAGCAATGCGTGAAGACAATATCCCGGGAATCCTAGCACTTTCCTTTGTGCTAAGGATTCTCCAGGGTGACAATACTGGACTCTTGAGTCCTATACTTACATCGAAGTGACAATTAGAAGAGGGGAAAAAAAGGAAAGAAAAGAAGGAAACAACAGAATGAGGCCATGAGAAGACAGTGCAGAAAAACAGTCTATGTCAAATTTATTTTAATATAACTCGTTTGAATTCAGTGCATATTGTGAACAGTTTTTACTGAAATATTTGAATTTTTGGAGAATTTTTTCTATTAGTGAATCCTTTCATTTTTTCTTTTTATTTATTTATTTTTATTAAGTTTATTGGGGTGATATTAGTTAATACTATTACATGGGTTTCAAGTCTACATTTTCATGATACATGATCTGTATATTGCACCCAAACTCAAATAATCTTGTCACTATCTATTTGATCCCCCTTATCCTTTACTGACTCCCTTATCCCCCCTTTCCCTCTGATGACTATCACAGTGCTGTCTGTGAGTTTTTGTTGGTCTTGTTTGTTCATTTATTACTTTCAGTTTCATATCCCACATATGGGTGAAATCATATGGTTCTTAACTTTTTCTGACTGACTTCTTTCCCGTAGCGTGATATTTTCAAGGTCCATCCACGTTGCTGCAAATGTCAGAATTTCATCTTTTCTTATCCTTTCAATTTTAAAATTTTGTCAGGTACTTGCATGTCCAGATACTGAACTCTAGAACAGAAGGAGAGACCTATGTAAATCATATGTATAGCAAGCATGTTGGACAAAAAATGTTAGGTCTTTGGGCAGAGGATTCTATTCATGATTTATTTTTATATTAAACAAACTCATGTGTGTCTATAAATCATTTTGAAAAAATATAGAGAGCTGTAGTAAAGCCATTACATGAGCAACAATAATAAAATGTTACAGTTGTAATGGTTGGGTGTTTTTTCTCTCCATTAAGCCCTACACACCTTCAAACATTTAGAACACCTTTTGAGGAATGAGGAAATTGGGTAACACTTCATGGTAATTATATTAAATCATCAACACCGAATTGTGACACTGAAAAATAAATTACAATACAAGGTGGCAAGTTTAGATGGAGGAACTGGAATTTGCTTAAGGAGAATAAGATGGCCTTTCAGAAAATTTGAGAAGTCTGGCAGTAAAAATTCCCGTTGTGTAATTGCTTCCTAAACACACACATAAAAAACAAGTTTTACCTCCTACTCCACCTCCTATGCTCAGGCTGTCCATATATGTGACACTGTTATTTCTACTAAATTATGCTGATACAGTACTAAGGCTCAGGGAGACTGAGAGGGTTTAAATAACTTTCCTGAAGACACGCTGTAAATGGCTAAACTTGGATTCACCTTGGACAATTCACTCCTGAGAGGTTCTAATTTCAGAAGTGGGGTCTGGCGGGGGTTGGGGGGGGGGTGTCTGCATTTTTAATGAAGTTCCCAGGAGAGTCTGACATGTGGACCACTCTTTGAGAAACACTGACCAATGGGAATGAGCTTGTGAACATGAAGAAATGAGCTCATGGACCCAGTACTGCTGTGCATTCATGTTCAGGCCTCTCAAACCAGCTATTTGATATTTCAGATACGTACATTGAAAGGGCAATAACATTCAGTTAATGGGGCTCACAGAAGAGTAGTTTAGTACAACACCAGGAGCAGATATGGGTAGCTTACAACAGAGAGAGGCATGCCCTGAGCTGAAGACCAGGTGAGGAGTGGATTTACCTGGGTTACCTAGACATGTCAGGATTCCCTGCTCCTGCAAAGAGAGAATCTAGTGTCAGCTCAGACCCCACCTAGGAGAAGGCTGGGAGAGACCATTTCCTTTGGCCATAGGTGAAAATACAGCACATTCAGCTAGCTCACTGTTATCAGTTTAAAGAGATAACAGCCCACCTGGGTCCTAAATAAACAATAGGAGGTATTTGAGTGTGATTTCTGCAAGAGGCAAAATGTCACAAAAGTAAATTACAAATAGTGACCCAATGTGAGCTTTCGACAAAATCATAAGAATCTGAGAGTTTTCTGACTATTGTAATAAGGGTTCTAATACAAGGTCAAAACACCTGAGTGTAGAACTGAGTCACACAGCAAGAAGGCACTCACAGAACCCAGAAAAGGTGCTCCACGGTGCCCAAGAGCAAAGATGTGTCCTGGTTATTTCTCACCAGGAACTAAAGGGTGTCCCAAAATTCATGCAAGATTTGAATTTTACGCCGCTTGTTCCGTAAAGTGTTGCCAACAACAACAAAAAAGATAGCGTGACAGCTGACAGTTCAGGGTTATTAAAAATGGAGCACTACACGAAAGAACAATGCGTTTTCATTGCTGAGCAATATTTTAAAAATAATGAAGGTTTGGCGGCTACAGTTCATAATTTTTGTGCAAAATATGGTCGGAATAGTGAATTAACTTCAACTGTGAAGAGATTAATTAAAACATTTAGGGAGACTGGATCAATTAGTGATCTTAAACACTCATTCAACACAAAACATCAAAGCAGTTCGGGAGAGTGTTGCTGAGAGTCCAGGGACATCAATTCGGCACCGTGGTCAAGAATTGGACATTTCGAGAAGCTCTCTACAGCGTATTCTCACGAAAGATTTGCATCTTCATGCTTACAAAGTTCAATTGACTCAAGAACTGAAGCCTACTGACCACGCACAGCGAATAGAGTTCGTTGAATGGATTATGGAACAAGTGGATGCTGATTTTTCGAACAAAATCATCTTCAGCGATGAGGCTCATTGTCATCTTGATGGCTTGGTTAATCAACAATTGTCACATTTGGGGTTTAGAAAATCCACGAGTGATTGTTGAGAAACAAATGCATCCACAATGTGTCACTGTTTGGTGCAGATTTTGGACTGGAGGCATCATTGGACCATTCTTCTTAGAAAATGTGGCTGCTCAGGCAATAACAGTTAATGGTGCTCGCTATCGCGACATGATAATCCATTTACCCGATATGCTATTCCATACATAACCCTATACTGTATACTTTATGAATCAATAAAAAATTTACAATTTTTAATTACAAACCCATATTTTCTATCAAAATTACTTCTTGCGTGAATTTTGGGACTCCCTTAGAACCTGTGAATCACTTTCATTTTGTGTGTGTGTGTGTGTGTGTATGTGTGTGTATGTTGAGTATCAGTTAACTGCATTGTAGATGAATATATTTAACATTCTAGGGCAATGTATTTTCCAGTTATCGCCACAACATTCATTTATAGTCTTCATAAAACTCCAAGTTTGAGTCCCTCTGAGAATTATGGTGGACGACTGGATTGAGTGGGTCTAAACATTAAAAATAATAGAAAAAAATATAAAAAGTGAAAATGCCTTATTAGTAATTGTTTTATTTTATTTAAAAAAGTGAAAAGAAGAAAAAAATGACAGAAAATAGACATTGCATCCTAAATAATATTACCATTTAAAAAACAGTATATATTTGCAAGTTCTAAAGCAAATGTTACCAATTCCAAGTTACAAATATGCATTCAGCTTATTTAAAACAAAGGCAGGATGACAGATTCTACATGTGAGAATTTTTTAGCAATACTAATACTGCTTTTTGCATATCAGGGATTTTTATTTTTTACTTTTGGCAACAAAGAGCACCATGAAACAGGAGCATATTAAGGAATTCATGTGCAAACTGACTGCAGTCTTGCAAATGCCAAACACTTAAGGTATTTGATATTTCACAGAGCTGGTGAAAGTGTTTGCTTTCTTTCTCTCTCTGGATTATTTCATTCTATTCCTGCACTAGGCCAGCTCCTTAGAAATCGAAACTTGGGAGGTCATATCTTCCATTTGTCTCAAATTCCATAAATGCTCTTCCTGCATTCGTAGTTAACGCTATATTGTTTTTTTTTTTTTTATAGAAGGCAGATAAAAAATATTCATTGGAACAATGAATCAGAAAACTGAAAACCTGTAGTCAAATATATTTTATTTTATTCCATTAGAAGGGTTGAAATGATGTTTGTTCTTATTGGAAGGTAATATTTGTGTTCTGCCAAGCCCAGGGCCTAGCAAAAAGTGGACACTGAGTAAATGGTAGTAATTTAAAAAATCCATTTAAAGATTTATTGCCAGAAAAATATTTGACTCCTCTAAGAAACTTGTTTGCTTTTTAATAAAATGAACAATGAGAATTATACAGGGTGGAGAAAAAGTAGGTTTACAGTTGTTTGGATGGAAAATAATACAATAATTAATAAATAATAATATAAGAATAAACTCTGTGTTTTGCGTACTCACAACTGTACACCTACTTTTGTCCACCCTGTATAATCTCACTTGTTTACCTATTTTATTTATTTATTTATTTATTTATTTATTTATTTAAAATTTTTTAAAAATCTTCACTGAGGGTATGTTTTTATTGATTTGAAAGAGAGAGAGGAAGGGGGAGGGGGAGGGAGAGAAACATTGATGCGAAAGAGAAACATCTATCGGTTGCCTCCTGCTTCTGCCTCAACTGGGATTCCAACCCGAAACATGGGTATGTATCCTGATTGGAAATTGAACCTGTGACCCTGTGGTGCAGGGATGACGCACAACCCACAGAGCCATGCTGGTGAGGGCTGCCTATTTTATATAACTGTTAGGGCCTCAAAACTAAATTTAGTGCTTAACTTCAATGATTATCTTTTTTTTTTTCTGGATAATTAACACCTATTTTTAGTCATTTTACTATTGTAAAAAATTAGCTGTTTTATTTGGGTTTTAGCATACTGATCAGCTTCAGTTGGTTTTTGGATGATATGGATAATGAAACCAAAACAATAACAAGTCAGAATGCTGTAAGGCCTCCAACTACTAAGTCTTTACATAGACATCCGGATGCATTCAAACAAAATATTCAACATTCTATTAAAAATAAAATCAGTCTATATGTCAGCAACATGTATAATTTATTTTTTTACTGTAGTGTTGAATGTTAAACTATCACGGGGGAAACTGGATAACTGATTTATGCCCCATTTAAAAAACAAAACAAAACAAAAACCGGTGTTTTACAAAAGTAAGAACTTGTCTATTTTGTAAAGAGAATTCTGAGAGAAGTAAAAATATTAACTTCTGCTGTCTACATGGACATATGGGCAGAATCTGACACACCTGGGGATGTATGCCTCTTTCTCTTTTTGTAAAATTAAAAAAAAAATTCCTACCATTCATAGTTGTAAGGATTTATAATGATTTATGCAGCCAGCCCAAGACCAATCCTGGTACCCACTAAATACTACATAATCAGTGGCCATTGAATTAATAACAAAACCAACAGTACGTGCCTCTGCTAGCCTAGAAGTGTGCAGAACACAAGCCTCACAGGATCTCCAATCCTTTGAACCAGCAGCAAAGCAAGCTGCTGCTTCCAGATAATCCTGCTGGGGCTGGCTTTTTCTCTGCTCGATGAAGCTGGGTGTGAAGGTGAGGCTTGAACTTATTTAAATATTGTTTATTTTCTTATATTGAATATCAAAAGTAACACTAAGAAATTACCACTATACTACTGACATAGCTACACTTCACATTTTTTAATAAGGAAGAGAAAATACTCTAATTGCCTATAATAACCATGATGAACATGTTTTTCAGGCCATGAGATTGTTTTCTATAACACCCTGGAATAATTATTTACTTTTGCCCCAAATCTGTCCTTGATTAATTGCATACATTTTCTTTTGATTACCTTAGAGGTGTGCTGACATTCCAAAAGGCTGAATTTTGCCCATACCATAATATACCCAAATTGAATGTGGAAATTGTGTTGTATTGGAGAATAGATATTGACTCATTACATTATATGTAATGACCACATATAAAACAGCCTTTCCACCTGTTAGAGTTCCTGGTGTCATAACTGTAATTTTTTTGCTTTGGAAGAAACTGATAATATGATTCTCAATTTGTCAAGGGTGCATAGATCCATTCATGTAACAATTTGACTTCAGTATTCAGCATTTTTGCAACTTCTTATATTGCTAAAAGTGAATTAAGCAGAAGAGTCATGAGTTAAAATGTGTATCAATATTGACCCCTTACCTTTGTTTTCTCTAGGGAATATGAAAATAAATAAACAACTTTATCTGTAAATTGGTGTCCATCTATGAAAATATAAAGGAATGAAATCCCTTATGTGTACCAGGTAGATTCATGTTACCCAGAAAAGCAGGACTTTTACTGCAGTGTAGCTACGTATCACACCATGTTTGACTGTCAGGATACCAAGTAGTGACTGCACCCGACCTGCTGGGAGAAGGTTCCGGGAGTGGTTGAGGAACTGGTGGGATGATGTCTGCCTGACTGCACTGGACCCTGTGGCACACTTCCCAGATATGAAGTCCATGGTGATCTCTTCCATGCTGGGCCAAAGGCACAGGTTTATTTAATGAACTAGAGGTCTGGTGCATGAAATTCATGCATGGGTGGGGTACCTAGGCCTGGCCTGCAATCAGGGCTGATCAGGGCCAGGTCAATCAGGGCCAGGCCAGAGAGGAGGTGACGGTTGCCAGGCCGGGTGCAGAAGGAATGGACACCAGATACTGACGCCACCATTGTCGGTGCTCTGCCACTGCGTGGTTCCCTGCCTCCCCCCTTCCTCCTTCTCTCGCCGCCACACTGCCCCTGGGCTGGTGGGTGGTGGGTCGATCGGGGTCTACTGGCCAGGGGGAGGGATGGGGCACAGGAGGTTGGCCACCAGCCCTGAGGAGGGAGCCGGCCCTTGGCCCCCTGGGAATGGGGCCTCATCTGCCCTCATTCACCACCCAGCCCAGGGCCTGACCCTGATCGGGCAATCAGGGCCGGCTGGCCAAGAGTAGGGACCGTGGGAGGTTGGCCAGCCAGGGAGGGTTGGCCATGGGAACACAATGACCACTAGAAAACAGCTCCTGCATTGAGTGTCTGCCCCCTGGTATTCAGTGTGCATCACAGCAACCGGTCATTCCAGTCACTTAGGTTTTTATATATATAGATACCAAAGGTACAAATCACCTGAGGCCACGCATTGCAGATATGTGTGTATGTGTATGTGTACACAGGGATTGATGGAAATGCTGATTAAGGCACTATATTTATTGCTATTTTGCACATTGTAGTGAAATATGCATTGCTAATGCATGTCATTGAGCACCCCATGTATTTTAATGCAATATATATATATACACATATATATCACCCTATGGCTCTGTGATCTCTGAGTAGCACAGGATGAGGGTGACCAACTGTCCTGGTTTGCCTGGGCCTGTGGATTTTTTTAGGATCAGGACTTCTAGTTTTAAAGTCAGTAAAATTTTGGAAAAAACTGGACCCGTCCGTCACCCTAATGGTGACATATCAGGCTTTAAAATCCTGGTCAATATATGCCACTTCAATTAGTGCTAATATAGGAAGAGTAGAAGCAACTTAATTGACATAAAAAGTGGCAGCCACGCTTTCCACCATAAGAGCTTCGATTGCTTTAAGTCTCAGGAGTAGTTTCACAGTCATTTCCTGTGTGGTATTTGTGACATACAACTGTGAATGATAACTACCAGCGAAGAATTTATGGCCCAACTCAGCCATGTATAAACAAAAGCAGGATGAATCCTGTAAGGATTTGTAAACCGTTTTCTCAGACTTGTAGGAAATATTAAACTGGATGGGCTAAAAGAAAGGGAAGTATAATCCACCGCAAATAATCTTGGTGGCATGCGACTGCCTCCTGTCTCATGCCGTTGTCTTAATGAGCCCAAGAAACGTATGGAAAAGAGCAAGGGCTCTGGACTCAGGCAGGATTGGGGAGGAATCCTACCCCCACGACTTCTTGTCTGTGTAACCTTGATCAAGCTGCGTCACCTCTCTGAACTTCTGTGGCCTCATCTCTGAAACAAGAGGTCTGTGGTCATTCCTTTGTCATACACTCTCAGAGAATTATATTCCTTTCCGTTAGACACAGAGCTCAGTTGTGATTGTTTGCTCATTGTCAGTCTCCCCGTGAGCTCTGGGAGAAGAAGGGGCACCTCTCTTTTTATTTTAACTGTGTTGCTGAAATGGGCACTCAGTCATTTTTCGTTGAATGGAGAAATGAGGACATTTTGTGAGGGTTACATGAGATAATTTACATGTAGGGTTCCTGGAACCTCCTTTTCTTCCTGTCTCCCCAAGTCAGCCTTACCCAATGCTTACCATTTCAGCTTTGCTTCTATATTTATAGGTCTAGTTAATATTAGAGTCTTTGCAAATATGAAGAGAAACTGAAAATCCAAAGGTCAGATGGTATATCTGCATGTTCATCAAAGTCACATATTTTGAAAAATGCTAATTCCTATCCTATTATCTATTTGAGGCCAAGGAATTGTGACTAGGGAGAACTGGAAGTTTATTTTGTTGTGACTACTGGTTCCTACTTCTATAGTGAGGATGAGCTGATTACCAACAATTTAGCTGGATTGCATAGATTTTCAAAATATTTGTTTATGCCAATTTTGAGTCCAGTTATTACATCCTAGACAAGAATAGTGTCTGAGCAGGCTGTGAAAAGTGAGGACTGGCAGGAAGTTTATTTACTTTATCCAATCAGCTCAATATTTCAGCTGTATGTGATTTTCTGTCCAAATTATGTGGTTGATTGCTTCAATTTTTTTTTACTTCCTTCTGCATGTCTAGACACATCAGAACTGGCAAAGATGAGAGAGTTAAGTGGGGTGCCCAACTCTATAGCACAGGTTCTTATGAGAAGGATAATCTTAGAACTTATTGCTTTCCAAAACATTTCATATGCCCAACCAGTGTGGTTCAGTGGTTGAGTATTGACTCATGCATCGGGAGGTCACCAGTTCAATTACCAGTCAGGGCATATGCCTGGATTGTGGGCTTGATCCCCAGCAGGGCGTGTGCAGGAGTCAGCCGATCCATGTTGATGTTTCTCTCTCAATTTATATTTCTATCTCTCTCTTCCTCCCTATAAAATCAATAAGAAAATTTAAAAACCTCACACAATTCAGATAAAATAGGCCAGACCACTTATTTGATAAGGAACACTGTTCCTTGTACAGCTTACCAATAAGTTAATATGGGACAGAAAGGAGAAAGAAAGTTATATACTGTTTTTATAACTGGTTTAAGGACGGTTTCAATGCCCTTTCAAGGAGTTCTTTAATTTTGTGTGTGTTTTTCAAGAGTTATCTAGCTATAACAGTTAAAAAATTGTATTGTTCTATGAAATGATCCTTAAAAATCTACAGTGGATGGCAGTCTCACTATTGTTCTCTAGAACAGTCTTGTTACTTCCATTATTTTCGCCTCACCAAATACCCCGCTCTTCCTGAATATATGACTCTCAACTAGACTTTCTTAAATGTTGGAAGTAAGGATGAAATTAAAAACATACAAACCGACCAAACAAAAAAAAACCCTGGTGAATAATTAATTCATGCATAAACCTAAAAATAATGCGAAATATAGGTTGTTGGTAACACAAAAATACTCGTGGTTTGCCACAAATGCCATTTTAGTTTCTACATAGTTGATGCTGAAGGGGAGGGAAAATCTCTTCCTGAGTCCATTGACTCCACTGAAGCCTGTAAATTAGGCTGGCCAGAGGCAGATTAACAAGAGAAAAACAAACACGTTTATTAACGTGCGCCTGTGTCACATGGGAGTACCAGAGATGAGTAACTCAGAGTTCTGGTTGGCATTTTAGCAAAGGAACAATACATTTTTAGAGAAGCGACAAGGCAAAGGAAAGGACCTTGAGTCTCCAGGGGCAGCAAACTGTGGGAAGGCAAATATGTGGGAAACGGCCAGAAGATAAGGGCTGGTCGATAAAGCCTGGATGTAGATTGCTCTGGTGCTACCTCTAGGCTGATAAGGCTCTGAAGTTGTCTCTGATCGTTAACTGTGGTCCTTCCCGGTAGAGAGGGGAGGAGGGACCTTTGTCAATGTGTGTCCTGGTTTAGGCATCTGGCAGGAGGGCAGCGAGCTTTTCCTGTATCTGCTTTTTTTCTTTTTTCAATTTCCTTCAGCTCAAAATAATCCTTATGCCAGAGTGAAATATTTGGGGATGGTATAGTTTACTACTCTACAGTTTCATTGGCTTAATCTTACACTGCTTTTGTGTGTGTTTGTTTTCCTTTTAAAACTATTAAATGAAGCTGACAGAATTAAGGGAATCTATAAAGCACTCACTGGCATATTCAGGGTTCAAATTAGATACATATACTTTGCAGAGATCAATTACATGACATTATGTGAAAACTAACTCTAAGTGACTTTTTAAAACAGAAAAGCATACCAAGATTCCATTTTTTACTCACTGTATCAATTTATTCTGATAGTTTAGGAACAAATTAAAACAATCATTTGGCAAATAAAATTTCTAGAATAAACATAGATGAGAGAAGCATAGACATAAATTAATGTCAACGTTAATGGATAGGAAGATTCTCTTTTTAAGATGTGCATTTACCCCAAAAGAATCCCAGTCAAAATCTTATTAGGACATCTTCAGTTTTGTAGATGCTACTCTGCACCTGTTAGAATGTATAAAACAAATATAAAATTGAAAACATCTACTATACAACTATTGACAAAGTTGTGGAGTGATTGGAGCTCACACACACTACTTGTGGGAATATAAATCTATGACTTTGGAAAACAGTTTGATAGTTAAACACTTTTTTATCATAGCCATTCTACTCATAGATATTATTTCAAGATAAACAAAAGCATATGTATATACAAAGACTTGTGCACAAATATTTATAGCAAGTCCATTTGTAGTAGCTCCAAACTGGAAACAACCCCAAGTTTTTATCAACAGGTGAATGGGTAAATTATTACAGCATATCTGTACAATTAAATCTACTTAGCAATAAAAAGGAATTAACTTCTGGTACATCCAATGACATGAATCTTATTATACTTAATGGAAAAAGATAGATACAAATGTAGATACTGTATGATTCCATTCATATAATATCATAGAAGATGTAAAGTAATCTATAGTAATAGTAATTAGATAAATGGTTGTTGGGAATGCAGCAGTGTGGGAAGAAACAGGAGGGAGGGATTAAAAAGCTTCCCAATGAAATTTTGGGGGTGATGGATATATTCACTGTCTTCATATTAATGATGGTTTGACCCACATATACAAATTGTGCACTTTAAATATCTGCAGTTGTTGTATGTCAATTATATGTCTATAACACTACTTATATACTCCTTACACTCTTAGCAATTGAAAAGTGATTGTTTTGACTCAAAAGTCCCTCACATTTTCCCAAAAGGCTCTTCTAGGCGCTGTGGTGATTGAGGCAGTGAGGTCACTGTGTTCTTGTTTTGAATTGGGGGATCTTCATGTGAGACCAGTGGGAGTGGAAGCAGTTGTGCCCTCTCCACAGAAATAATGTTCTTCATTCTTTTATGTTCAGACTTACTGATATAAAGGTGACCACCTTGGTTCTGGCTGGTATGTTCAGTGGTTAGTCATCAGCCCTCCACCAAAGGGTCGCAGGTTTGATTCCCAGTCAAGGGCACGTACCTCAGTTGCAGATTCAACTCGTGGTCCCAGTCAGGGCACGTGCAGGAGGCAACCAATCCATGTGTCTCTCTCACATGGATGCTTCTCTCTCTCTCTTCCTCCTCCTCTCTCTTTCTCCCTCACTCCCTTCCACTCTCTCTCTCTCTAAAAAAAAAAAAAAAAAAAAATCAATGGAAAAAATATCCTTGGGTGAGAATTAACAATAACAACAAAAAAGATGACCACCTGGGAGGTTTTCATTCTATGTATAGCCTTTTATTCCTATCCTGTGAAATATTAAGGTGATATTTTATGTTGGCTTATGTTTAAATATTTTTGTCTTCAAGCTTTTAAGTCTGAATGTTTACATTTTGTATCAAGGCAAGCCAGGCTGCTACTCCTGTCAGTGTTGCATAGGTGGGTGTAGGTTCCAGGGCAGGGGCTTGGGTAGCATTTGGGTGTGAGTCATCCACATAGCTAGGAAAGGGTGGAGCCAAGAAACAAGGACAACATTGGATATGAAGAAGACATCCAGGATCAGAACTAGATCCGCCAATGGGTCATCAGGGAGGGGAGGTGGGGTGGTGGTAGGGGCAAATATGGGATATTTTCCAGAGTTTTGTAGCTGGAAGAGAAAGCCTAAAGCAGAAATGAGATGAGAGAGGTCACATCACTGGTCATAAACAGGGATGGGTTGCCTGGAACTTTCATTAGGTGTTGACTGCATGATGGGTGTGTGTGTCACTTGGGTTAGAAGGCACAGGGTTTAAAGGCCTGAACATTAGATTGAAAGCATGTGTTCAGTGTTATTCCCTCTGAGTAACTGAAGTTATTCATCCTACTCTAGAGATGAAGTCATTGCCTTCTTTGTTTCTTGCTTTTGAAATTTTTCCAGACAGGACACGATTTCTTCTTCTTTTTTAAGAAGAGAGAATCCTCTCTTAAATATTTAAACCCATTTATTATAATAGAAGGAACCGATTAGAAATGGGAACGAGAACCAGAAGAAAAGGGAGCAAATAAGTTACAAATATTTAAAATATGTGCATTATGAAATGTATTACAGAAATATAAAATATGTATTGGAAGAACGTCACCCAGATAACTAAAGTGGTTAAAGTATCTTACATTTATAGTCTTTCTGGGACCAATAGCAAAGAATTTTGCACCTACTTTTTTAATCAGGAGGAAGAACTTGAAAAAATGCAGAGCCTCCCAACATCTGTAAAATTGTGAAATTTAAAAGTCATACAGATTTAAAAGGAAAAACAAACAATTTGTTCCCCAATTAGACTTTAGTTCAACAGACATGAATGGAATGGTTAGCTTCACAGGACACACCTTCCTGGACTTTGTTTTGTCCCCTGGTGCAGAAGACAGATTTCAGCTCTTGCACCATCCAGTCCTGTTGCTCCAGAGACTTGGCAACCTGAAAGAAGTCCATGTTATAACAACCTTTGTTAGTACAATCTTTCTCAGAATTGAGAAATACATGGGACTTTTATTTTTCCCTTGGTTAATCCTTGCCCCAGGATATTTTTCCATTGATCTTTAGGGAGGACGGAAGAGAGAGGGAAAGACAGAGAGAAAGATCGATGTGAGAGAAACACATATATTGATTGCTTCCTGCATGAGCCCTGACCAGAACCCAGGCTGGGGAAGAGCCTGCAACCAAGGTATGTGCTCTTGACTGTAATTGAACCCGGGACCCTTTGGTCTGCAGGCCAATGCTCTATCCATTGAGCCAAACTGGCTAAAGCAGTGGTCGGCAAACTCCGGCTTGGCAAACAGCAGTTCGCAAGCCACATGTGGCTCTTTGGCCCCTTGAGTGTGGCTCTTCCACAAAATACCGGCTCTTCCACAAAATATTGACTTCTGTGCATGGGCCACGAAGTTTCAATCACACTGTACGTGCGCGCTCGCACGTGGTATTTTGTGGAAGAGCCACACTCAAGGGGCCAAAGAGCCGCATGTGGCTCGTGAGCCGCAGTTTGCCAACCATGGGGCTAAAGCATGGAGACTTTTTAATGAAAAAAATCTCATCACCTTTGAATGTTGAAAAATATTTTTATTATAATGTTACTTGAAATGTACAAATATCACATTACTTATATACTCATACTCTTAGCTAGTAATCCTATCTAATAATAGACAAACATGGTAATTGACCATACCTTCTCTACGCCCCCATTGGCTAATCAGCACGATATGCAAATTAACTGCCAACAAAGATGGCGGCCGGCAGCCACACAGCTGAAGTGAGCAGGAGGCTTGCTTGCTCCAGTGATGGAGGAAGCCAAGGTTCCCCGCCTGCCGCGGCCCGGCTCTGAGCTCCGAAAGCAACAAAGTTTCAATTATAGAAGCTAAACAAACCCCAGATACCTGCTTTTAGCCAGCCGTGGCCTCAGAGCTGCAGCAAGCAGGAGCCAGCTCTCAGCTCCAGTGACAGCAACAAAGTTTCAATTATAGAAGGTAAATAAATCCCAGAATAAAAAAAAGAAAAGAAAAAAAGGAGAGGCTGGGAGCTTCAGTTGCAGTCTAGCCTGAAAACGGTACTCAGCCCCTCACCCAGACTGGCCAGGCACCCCAGTGGGTACCCCCTCCCTAAAGGGGGTGTGACCAGCTGCAAACAGCCATCAGCCCCTCACCCAGGCTGTCCAGGCACCCAAGCGGGACCCCCGCCCTGATCCGGGACACCCTTCAGGGCAAACCAGCTGGTCCCCACCCATGCACCAGGCCTCTATCCTATATAGTAAAAGGGTAATATGCAAACTGACCCTAAAAGCAGAAAGACTGGGAATGACTGGTCACTATGACACACACTGACCACCAGGGGCAGACGCTCAATGCAGGAGCTGCCCTCTGGTGGTCAGTGCGCTCCCACATGGGGGAGCTCTGCTCAGTCACAAGCCAGGCATGAATTCGTGCACCGGGCCTCTAGTCAAATATAAGACCGAAACTAATTCATAAATTAAGTATAAAAATACTTTAAAACAAAAAAATTCAAATAAGCATAATTAATTTAATATGATGGATGATGTTATACTACTTAAACTAAGTTGCCTCTTGTAATCAAAACTTTTGGACCCCAGGCCCACAGATCTCAGCTGAGGAGTGCCCTACAATAGTGCTATGACATTTTCTATGTCATTCTAAGGAGGCCTGTGGTATAGTAAATATCATGTAGGATTTAGGAACAATCAAACCTCAGTTTAAATACTTTTTCTGATTCTTTTTTTGTAAGTAGTGTAACCTTGGACAAGTTTGTTTAGCTTCTTATGCCTCATTTTTTCTCATCTGTGAAATGGGGTGTGTGGGTGGGTAATACCCATCTTTCAGGTATTGTTGGAGGATTTAATGAGATCATTTAGGATGCCTGGCTCATAGAAGGCATTCAATAACTATTATTTCCTTTTCTTTGCCTAATTAATCTAGGTTGTCTTTTAAAAGTTCCTCACAAGTTTGGATTTCTAAAAGGAATTACAGCCTATCAGACTGTGTTAAAAACCAAAGAGCTAAGAATTAATTTTTGGAATCACAGAATAATCAAAACTCACCCGCTCCTCTCCTTTTCTCCGTGGTTATGCTCTCCTCCTCCATCCATAACGTTCTTCCAGATATTACCACATGCCCAAATCCCGCTTAGACTTTAAGATCCCACATACCCAGGGATGACTGGGGAGTCAGAAGTTACAAGTAGATTTTGACTTGGGGTACAGGGGCCCCTAAGGCCTGTATTGTTCAACAGCCACTGTACATAGCAGGAAAGGCCCAAGTGTACCCTGTTTGGAATGGAACAGGCCGGTCCTCATGCCAAAACTCGGCCCTTGCCTAATTTAATATTGATATTTAAAAATTCAGTAGAGACTGAGAATAAATACTTCTCCATATTATAAATATTTCTCTCTGGGATAAATGTGATGATGTTAGCATTTCTGAAACCGACCTAGCATAAAAATCACCTGGGGAGCTTTTTAAAAAATACAAATTTTCAGGCTCCATCTCAGATCTGCTGAATTAGAATCAACAGGGAAAAGGCTGGTCTGGAATTCAGAATTTTTGTCAATCACCTCTCCCCATCCGCCTCCCTCCTTCTTCACCACCCCC
The DNA here is from genome assembly GCF_014108235.1 of Myotis myotis. Classification (NCBI taxonomy): domain Eukaryota; kingdom Metazoa; phylum Chordata; class Mammalia; order Chiroptera; family Vespertilionidae; genus Myotis; species Myotis myotis. The sequence continues at coordinate 55,801,071 of NW_023416401.1, read as the reverse complement.
CCCCCCCACTTTCTCCACCCCCCCCACCCTGTGATTTATACAATGAGACCAGTTTGGGATGCCCTGTTGTGAGTGGAAGGGCTCAGAACTAGGAATCAGAAGGTTTCAATTTGGGCTTGAATGCTCACTCTTTGAGAGGTGTTATATGAGTAACATCACTTCTTTGAATCTCAGTTTCCTCAAAGGATAAAGGAACATCCCTTTCCTACCTACCTCATTGTTTGTGAGGCTCAAATGCCTTCATGTGTGTGGAGTTACATGATAAGTTAAACCTATTTTCCAAACTGTCAATAAAATAAATTACTCATATAATACAAAAGTTTCCATTGATATGCACCATATTTTGAAAAAAAGCATTCACTTAGGTAAAACTAATTTCAGTATGATGGAAGGTGGCTTTGTCTGCTCCTGCCTGGCTTGCTCTTCCCCCCCATTCAGCACTCGCTGGGCAAGGACTTGTTTCTTGGGGGCTGTTTAGGTTATCACCCCTGTTTTCATTGTCCTCCAGAATCCAGTCTGGGACCCCTCCATTGTCTTCAGTTGTTATGTTACCTTAGTCTATTATTGTTCCTTGTCTCTCATGACCTTGACACTTTGGAGGAGTGCTGGTCAATCATTTTGTAGAGTGTTTCTTAGTTCGAACTTATCAGTATTTTCTCATTAGACTGATGTTCTGTATGATTAGAAAAGCCAACTCAGAAATGACATGGCCTCCTCAGGGTGTAGATTAAATTTTTTATTAATATTTGGTAATATTAACTTTGATCACTAGGCTAAGGCAGCATCTACTAGGATTCTCCACCATAATTTTTGCCTTTGTAATTACTAATTATTTTGGAAGTGTCAACTAAAAGTCAAAGAACGTTTTCTTGGAGATTTGGACACATCTAAGAAATGATATCATTGCTATTATTATTTTTAATATAAACTGTGCTTTCTGAACTGGTAGTTTCTGTCTCATTAAAGCTCCAAGCATTCTTGACAAACAATAATTCAGATATTATTGCTCAGTGAAGACTAAACCACTTGATAGATATTATGACATAGCCCGCAAGCACTTATTCTACCCAGCCAAGTTGCCTAGATCTTTAATTTCTCCTCCTCCACTCTCAAATGTCTCTTTCTGCTTGGCATGCACATTTTCTTAAGACTCTTTCACATTACAAAATAATGAACAAAAACTCCTCAATAACTTCATTTGACCCTATGACTGTCTCCCTAATCACCACCCTTTCGACATACTTTCTTCACAGTCAAGCTTCCAAAATGTGTAATTTACACTCTATGTCTACTTTCTGTAATTAACCCAACCTATGGCATTCTGGCTCTGCACCATTAAACAATTAACATCACTCTTATTAGAGTCATCAAAACCTTTCATTGGGCACTTTTGAGTAATTATCTTTCTTTGCTTCCTGTGGCATTTTTGACATTGTTCACCATACCCTCATCCCGGAAATCCTTTTGTTTTGACTCCATGGACAGTCCCCTCTCTGGGTTTTCTTTTTCTCTCTGGTTGTTCTTTCTTTACTTTTTTCTCTCAGTGGTTCTCAACCTTCCTAATGCCGCGACCCTTTAATACAGTTCCTCATGTTGTGGTGACCCCCAACCATAAAATTATTTTCGTTGTTACTTCATAACTGTAATTTTGCTACTGTTATGAATAGTAATGTAAATATCTGATATGCAGGATGTATGTTCTTTTTTTAAAAAAAATATATTTTATTGATTTTTTTACAGAGAGGAAGAGAGAGGGATAGAGAGTTAGGAATATCGATGAGAGAGAAACATCGATCAGGTGCCTCTTGCACACCCCCTACTGGGGATGTGACTGCAACCAAGGTACATGCCCTTGACCGGAATCGAACCTGGGACCCCTCAGTCTGCAGGCTGATGCTCTATCCATTGAGCCAAACCAGCAAGGGCATGCAGGATGTATTTTCATTGTTCGCAACCCACAGGTTGAGAACCGCTGCTAGATGATTTAAAATCTGCCTGCTTCTGAGAATGTAAAAGTCACACTTCCATACATTAAAGGGAAAAACAGTAAATTTACAGTGAAGGACCTGACAAGCCCTATCTTAGCCTTGAGGTTAACATCGCTAGTGATGTCATGTGATGGCAGGTACCCCTGGTATAGAGATTGTGTCTAAATCTCCAAGATGCTGTGATGAGAAGGGTGCATTCCCTCTGTAATAGTTTTTCATATAACCCATAACTCAAATGCAGAGGAGCTGACCAGACGTGGGAGGCTCCTGAGCTCCCCTCCTCTCAGGAACACACCGATGTACAGCCAAATAGGAATAAATTCCCTCTGAAAGAGACCAGAAACTAGCCAAAGGAATCCTACACATCAGACAAGTGAGAAAATACCCTCATCAGAACAGGTAGGAAAGGCTGAGACAAGCCATAAACCCCACCCTGACACAGCGCCATATAACTGGGAGGGAACCCCTAACTCCTAAGCTTGTCCTTGGAGAGCTTATCTTTCACATTAACATTTAAGACTGCCACCAGAGGGACCACTTCCAAAACACCTAGCTCTGAAAGGTTAGGGCTTCAGGGGTGGGCAAACTTTTTGACTCGAGGGCCACAATGGGTTCTTAAACTGGACCGGAGGGCCGGAACAAAAGCATGGATGGAGTGTATGTGTGAACTAATGTAAATTCAAAGTAAACATCATTACATAAAAGGGTACGGTCTTTTTTTTTTAGTTTTATTCATTTCAAACGGGCCGGATCCGGCCCGCGGGCCGTAGTTTGCCCACGGCTGGCTTATGTTCATGAGACCTACAAGATGATAAGTGGTTCTCAGCCTTGGCTGCACATTAGAATCACCTGGGAGTCTTTTTAAAATCCTGATTTCTGGGCCTCATCCTCTGGAAATTCTGTTTCTTTGTTATGGGGTGGGGCCACAACATTAGTAACAAAGAAACAGAATTTCCGGAGGATGAGGCCCCGAAATCAGGATTTTAAAAAGATTCCCAGGTGATTCTAATGTGCAGCCAAGGTTGAGAACCACTGTGATAAGCAATTCTTAAGGAATGAGTGAGCACTTGCCAAGGCTGTCCTCTTAGGGCTCAGTGCAGAGGGAGCAGGCAACATTGCCCTTCTCTGTCTTCCCTTGAAAGAAGTTTATCGGCCTACTTTAAAAGCTGCTGCCTAAGGGCCAGCCTTTAATTCAATAGGCACTAGTGGTAGGTAGTTTGCCATCCTTCCTAGAGACCAGGGGAGCTGGAGGACATCTTTCCCAGATGCTCCTTCCAACTTGCTCCAGGTGAGCGGTTTCTCCATGGATGGAGCGGAGACACATATCTGTACCCAGCGCTTGTGGCTGCTGTGGAAATGACAGGCCAGATTACCTACCTCTGACAGCCAAAGAGGCTTCCATTCACAGGCTGGAGGTAAAGGAAGGGAGAAATGTGTAATTGCTAGGCAAGTCTTTGGGATGCATATGGTAGCCTTTGACTGGTAGGTGACAGTACACTGTGTGGGTGTGCTGGAAAGGTTTACCAGGTCAGAAGTAAATGGTGGCTTTTTGTTTTTAAAGCGTATTTTGCAATACATGATCAGTTCTTTAGTGAATCCTTGTAGTTAATCCTTGCAGAATAATAATACCTGTGCATTATTACACAGTATTTCCATTTAAGTACAAGCAAGCTGAGATAAAACAGCATGTGAAGGGTCACATCAAAGGCCAGCGTCATTGCTCCAAATGTTGCTATTTTCAGCTGTGCCATTTACTGAAACAATTTTGTTTGTTTTACTAAAAACAAGTCCTCTCTGACTTGCGTAGAGGATATTTATCCTTTCAGCCTTTGAAGTATTGTGACTTCTCTTCATTTTTAAGGTTTCTTTGTTCAACCTTGTAGGTTTGACTAAATCAGGGTATGTAACGAAAACTTGCTTCTGGGTTCCGGGTCTTAATTTGAGCGTTGATGAGGCAGTGCAGGTGGGACTTGACCGAGCTAATCACTTTCCTAAGGGTCCCAGGAGAACTGCAGTGAAATGCAGGAGGCAGGAATCCATTTTGCTGAGCCCATGCTATATCTTGGACTTTTTGAAATGTCTCTTGAAAATGTCAAATAGTCCAAATGACCAAGTTTTCTTTTTAGTATACTTTAGACTAGAACTATCAGCTCTCCGGGTAATATGCTTCTTCATAAATAATGTTTCTTCATAAAGTAATGGCCCCTGTTCCAGGCCAATTGGAGAGGCAAAACACATAGAAAAATGCAACACAAAACAGAATACGTTACCTGTCTGATGACAGGCACTGTTAGCAAGAACTATTGAAATTTAGAGAAGGGAGAGCTCAGTGTGCATTAAGAGTAGTCAGGAGAGATGTAGTAAGAAAAAAAAAGAGTTAAGCAGAGACTTAAAGATTGCAGGGGTATTGGAAGTAAACTAAGGAGGGATTAAATGAGTTGGAGGAAAAGAATAATTCAAGTCTGATGGAGAGCATAAGTACCTCATGAGTTTATGATCCCTCTCCCAGGAAGAGGCATTCTTGAAAAAAAATTGTTTTTATAAGGAGAGTGAGAACAAAGGGAGCCTAGATGTGAAGGTGTAGGGCAGTGATGGTGAACCTATGACACGCGTGTCAGAGGTAACACACGCACTCATTTTTTTGGTTGATTTTTCTTTGTTAAATGGCATTTAAATATATAAAATAATAAAAGGGTAATATGCAAATTGACCCTAACAGCAGAACAACTGGGAATGACTGGTCACTATGACACACACTGACCACCAGGGGGCAGACGCTCAATGCAGAAGCTGCCCCCTGGTGGTCAGGGCGCTCCCACAGGGGGAGCTCTGCTCAGCCATAAGCCAGGCTGATGGCTGCCAGTACAGCGGTGGTGGTGGGAGCCTCTCCCGCCTCCTCAGCAGCATGAAGGATGTCTGACTGCAGCTTAGGTCTGCCCCCCGCTGGCAAGTGGACATCCCCCGAGGGCTCCCGGGCTGCCAGAGGGATGTCTGACTGCCAGCTTAGGCCCAATCCCCCTGGGGAGTGGGCCTAAGCCAGCAGATGGTCATCCCCCAAGGGGTTCCAGACTGTGAGAGGGACCCCCCCCCAAGTGCACAAATTTTTGTGCACCAGGCCTCTAGTATAAAATACATACCAGAAATATAAGTCTTTGTTTTACTATGGTTGCAAATATCAAAAAATTTCTATATGTGACACGGCACCAGAGTTAAGTTAGGGTTTTTCAAAATACTGACACGCCGAGCTCAAAAGGTTCACCATCACTGGTATAGGGGAAACATACATGTAGATTGCCTGGGGGAAACCCTTTCAGATCTCTATGGTTCCTTCTTCATTCCTTGGCCCTCCAGTGGGAGAATAGCTACAGTAAGTAGTTCATGATCTCTTATACCAGTTCTTCAGGAATTTGCTCACCAAAACCAGTTGAAGAAAGCCTTTTTAGATGGTGAGAGACCCAGACAGACAGACTACCAGCAAAGTTGTTCTTTTTAATCTTCGGTGAGATCCTTGAACATATAATAATGATTTACAGAGGTGTGGTATCAATTGTCCTTTGAACCAGTAAAATAAGAGAGAATTATAGCAGTATAATTCCCCATTTGTTTTTTGTTCATTGCTGAAGGGTTATATTGCTTTACAGAAATGGAGTGGTTATCAGAGGATATAAAATTATCTGAAACTCACAGGGACCAAGAAGTATCTGATTTGTGGCTAATCTCTGAATCAAAGTTAATCTTTCACATGGTATAATATTGACAAAAACTGATTTCTCAGACAGCTATTGCTCAGAGTGCAGTTTCTATTCCAATTATCCAGGAATTTAGAGTCCCTTTTGAGGTAATAGCCTCTTGGGTTGATGCTATTTTATTTTGAGGAATCCAAAGGCTTTTATTTTTTACAGTTTTATTTTGATAAATATACATTATTAGAATAGTCATATTTTATTTGACAATATAAATTAGGATTTTATAAAAGCAGCAGTAAAAATCTCTAAGCTATCTAAATAATAGTCTTTAGAGGTAAACTTGATTTTGTCTCATTAAGTGAAGTCAATAGATATGCTTCACTTCAAGTTAATTGAGTTAGCCTAGATTTTTTATGATGTTAGACCAGTGAGAGATGAGAATTCCAAGGATACAAGCAACAAAAAGATAATAAGAATATACATATCATTCATAACTAAGAAATTTTTGAAGTAATTTTTCAGGTAGCCTGTTTAACTCGTTACGAAGGGAAATTAAGTTGGATGCATCTAGCTATAGGCTCCAGGTCTCAGAACACTTCAGACATTATTTTACCAAATGTTTCAGTTAGTTATTTTAGTTTTTCTTAGCCAAAGAAAATCATATAAATTAAAGTACATTAAATGAAAGAACCATTGAAAAATACATAGCACTCAAGTAAGTGTAAAATTAAATGTGAGTAAAGGTAGTTTCCCATCATGTAAAAAGGATTTAAGCTACATTTTGATAAGAGCCCAAGTGAAGAGAAGAAAACACTCTGGCTTCTGAACTACCTGGAATTCAGCAGGAATGAAAATGATGCCAGTTTTAATGCAATCAAACCAAAATTTTCATCACCCGAACAAAATGAGAGCTATTAATAAATATGAAATTGGAGAACAATTTTTTTAAAATACCCTGGAGTGAACCATCACGATTTTATTTAATAGGAAACTTTTTGTCTCCTTCCTTTTATCTCTTGCTGATGGAATACCAGAAACTATCTAGGGGTATTCACTGAAGCAAAACAAAAAATAAGCAAAAAAGTTAAGGAAATAGGGAGATAAGGAAAAATACCTGATCTTCAATGGGCAAATTAATTGGAAAAACAGTATTTTTCATTTTGTCTGGAATTTGTTGAGGTTCAAATAAATAGCAGAATAAAAAGAATATTTTCTTAGGAAGAAGTGGCACTCACAGCTTATAAAATTAAAATGTTGAGGTTTCGTTATACTTTCATTCATAGTGCATTTTTCTTTATTTTAAAACATTTAAATAAAATTTGTGCTTCTTTAAGGTGTACAATATAAAGTTTTGCTACTGATAAATGATGAATTGATTGCTATAGCAAGCTGATTAACATATCCATCTCCTCCCATAGTTACCATTTCTTCTGTGTGAGTGTGAGACTACTTGATAGCTCCTCTCAACAAATTTCCAGTGGACAATACAATATTATTAACTGTAGTCACCATGTTCTCATTTAGATATCTATAACTTATTCATCCTATATAACTGCAACTTTGTAGGCTTTGATGAACATCTCTCCATTTTTCCCACTTACCTGCTCCAGGCAACCACCATTATACTTTCTGCTTCTATGAATTTGACTGTTATAGATTCACATGTAAGTGAGATGGCGCAATATTTTTTTGTGTGTGTATTTGGCTTATTTCTGTTAGCATAATATCCTCATGGTTGCAATGGCAGGATTTTATTCTTTATTATGACTGAACTAGAGGCCTGGTGCATGAAAATTCATGCACTGGGGGAAGGGGATCCCTCAGCCCAGCCTGCCCCCTCTCACAGCCTGGGAGCCCTCAGGGGATGTCCTACTGATGGCTGTCACAGTCTGGCCTCTCTCTGCAGGAGGCGACTGGGCCGATCAGGGGAAGGCGTCACCCCCATCATCCCACTGCTGCTGCCACTGCTGGCCTCTGTGGCTGCTGGCCCTCAGCCCTACTTCTCAGCGCTGGCCCCGCCCCCTGCCCACTGGTGAGTGGTGGGCAATCTGGGGCCAGGCTGGCTGGGGAAGGGGCTGTTGGAGGCTGAGACACAGAAGGTTGCACTCCGTCCAGACTTTACGGAGGTGTGGTGCTGGAACTGGGCCCACGCCGCTGCCTCTGTAGCTGCCTCTGTGGAAGGGGTAGCACTGGGACCGGGACCACACAGCCCCCTCTCCCACTGCCTCTGTGGAAGGGGCTGTGGCACTGGACCAGCCTGCGCTGCAGCCTCTCCCACGCCGCCTCTGTGGAAGCGGCCATGGCATTGGACGGCCCGCACCACTGCCTCTCCCACGCCGCCGCCTCTCCCTCACTGCTGGCCCTCGCAGCTGCCGCAGCTTTGTCTGGAAGGACGTTCAGAAGACATCAGTTCTATCCAGTCTAATTAACATATTACCCTTTTATTAGTATAGACTAGAGGCCTGAAATTCATGCAGGGGGGTGGGGGGTCCCCTCAGCCGAGCCTGCACCCTCTCCAATCCAGGACTCCTCGGGGGATGTCCGACTGCCAGTTTAGGCCTGATCTCGGGCCTAAATCAGCAGTCAGACATCCCTCTCACAATCCTGGACCGCTGGCTCCTAATCGCTCACCTGCCTGTCTGTCTGGTCACCTCTAACTGCCCCAACCTCCGCCAGCCTGGTCACCCCTTACTGCCACCCCCCCGCCAGCCTGGTTGCCCCTCATGGCCCCTCCCCCCGGCTGGCCTGGTCACCCCACACAACCTGCTATTCAGTCGTTTGGTCATCCCTCACTAACCCCCCTGCCATCTTGTGAGGGCATGGCAGTCAATTTGCATATTACCTCTTTATTATATAGGATAATATTCCATTGTATGCGTATGCCACATTTTCTTTATTCATTCACTGATGGATATTTACATTGTTTCCATATCTTGGTTAAAGCACATAATGCTGCAGTGAACATGGGAGCACAGATCTCTCTCTGTACTTATTTTTTGTAGTGTTTAGTACAACTGTTATTAAACATTTATTTGTGTGTTCTTTTGTTAAATTCTAAGCCCCCTGAGAAAAAATATGGAATCTTGGTCCTTTGTTTAGTTCCTAAGATTCACCATCATGGCTGACATTGACAAGGGCATTTTATGACTAGCAAATAGTCATTTTATGAATGAATGAGGCAAATAAAATGAAAAACTGAACCCAGGCAGAAAGTTAACAGAGGATGTTTGATTGTTTAGTCATTAAGAAAAAACTCTCTTCAAAAATTTTGTGGAGATAAACAAAGATCACCCATATGAATACAAACAGAGGGTCTTCATTCAGTACTCACTATGGCAAGGCTATCAGCTACCAGCACTTGTGTTTGTCCGAGACTCAGAGGCAGGGAAGTGAGAAAGCTTTATATAATGAGGAAAAAATGGAAGACTCCAGGTATGCCCTGATTGGAGGCTGTTGGCATGGGGAAGCTGATAGGGGCAAACTAGAAGCAGGTAATCTTATGTGGTTAGTTTGGGGACCATATCTGGCTTTCTCTGGTTGGTTCTGAGTTGAGAGAAGGGTCAAAAATTAGAAAAGCTGTCAGTCATTGACCAAGACCTGACCATTCTAGGGCGATTGTGGTTTGACTGACCTCACTAGCTGCTGTTAGAGGTTAAGGGTCAGAGTTCTATTGTTATATATGGTCTGGCCATGGTCCATTTGTACATTAAGTCTCTCAATTTAGTGTCCCTCAAATATGTGACAGTTTGAGAGCCTCATTTGATTTTTCTTCTTAAATTTTATCTCTGGTACCAGGTATATGGTGGATTCTTAATAAAATATTTGTGGGATGGTAAGGAATGGGAAGAGAAGAGGGCTGAAGTCCTTTCTCTGTTGTACCCCGAGACTGTACTGTGCTGTACACTCAATACCCATGAGCCACACATAGCTGGCAAACACCTGAAATGCAGCTAGTATGAATTGAGATGTGGTCTAAGTGTAAAATACACACAGAATTTCCAAGACTTCAAATGAATGAAAGAATGCAAACATCTTATTAACAATTTTTAAAATAGCGACTAAAATTCAAAGGATATTTTTTTGATATATTAAGTTCAATAAATATATCATTTAAATTAATTTCACTCTTTTTACCTTATATTTTTAATGTGGCTACTAGAAAATCTAAGATTACATATGTAGCTTCTATTATGTTTCTACTGGGCAGTGCTCACCCAAGGTAAACTTTTTGTGCCTAAGTTTTCTCTTCGATAAAATAAGGCAAATAATTTCTATAGCATGTTTCCTTTTTAATGCCTCAATATAAAGGCATTTGAAAAGGCTAGAAAGAAACTTTTTCACTTATTTATCTGTCATCTAAGTATGTTTTGTGTTTACTGTGTTCCAGACAATAAACTAGGGTTGCTGATTCTTGAATAATTCCCAGTCCTTGCCTTTGCCAACCTGGGGAGAGACTTAAATGTCGATTTATTTGGTGCACACACAAAACTACTTAAACTCAAGAAAATTTCATGGGAAGATGCTCTTGCTCTAGTAGCTCAATTTTCACAGTTATGTATCAACAATATTGTTACTCACTTGTCTAAAAAAGTAAAACCAATACTGAAAATTCACCTCCGGAAGATCTTTGTTTTTACATTTCATGAACCAAGACCCGTTTCAATTCTGATTTTCCCCCACTTACAAGTTAGATGACCTTGATAAGCCCCTGAACCCTACGGGAATCACAATGTCCTCCTCCATCAACTGGGCTTACCTCATGAGATTGCTGTGAAGCTCAAACAAGATAATATGTGTGAAAAACCAATATAAATACGAAAGATAATTAAGGTTATCCTTAGAGACAATTAAGGCCATTAGGTTAAAATGAGGGTACTGGGAAAAGAGCAGTTTGGGGACCCACAACATAATTTTTAGCTCATAGATTCGAATAAAACTAAAAGGAGCCAAGTAAAGAAGCATAAAGATTAAAAGCATAATATATGATAAGCTTTGTTCAGGCATGATTATAGTGCTGTTGGCCATGAGTTCAATGTTACGGAGCCAGCAATATATATTAAATAAGAAGTCTTTAAACAAAAAACACACATAAAACAAGGCTATGTATTGATCAGTTGATGAAAATGTGACTACAGGCTTGCAGAAACCTAACCCTGTATTTCTTCTGGGAGCAGTAGTTCAGTGTCTGCAAATTCAGCATTTGTAGTTACGTTATAGAACATAACTACTGCAAATAACAAGAATTGAGATATATATATATATATATATATATATATATATATATATATATATATCCCGAAGAATGTAAATCTCCGTGTTTGCTTATTTAGTGGAATAGTCTGTATATCCTAAGTATAAGCCAAGTCAATGAAACTTAGGGGTGTGGGACAAGGTGCAGGACAGGGAAGAGCTCTTTTAGGCCACAGCTTGGGGATCTGTCTGTTGGACAGGACATTCACCGCATGTGGGGAAGGCCCTGTGCAATTAGCCAGTCAATGTTCCCTAGTGAGGCAAGGAGCCAACCGTGAACACAGCAAGGTCCCTGGATGGTAAGGTAGATTCTGGAATAAAGGGGCCAGGATCCTAGCTGGGTTTTGCTACTATTTGAGCGTGCAACTTAGGAAAAATAATTTCACCTCTCTAGATCTCAATTTTCTTACATGCAAAATGAGGCCACTGTTTTAAGTCCCAGTGAACTTAGAATGTGAAAAGAGGGAGTTGGCACTTCTTGGGATGCAACAAAAGCTTAAACCTCACATCATATTCTTTCCACGATGCCCAAATGCAGAAATACAAATAACCACAGATGTTTCAGTGTATGAGTTCTGCCTTCAGCCCAATCCCCCCTTGTTCAGACAATCTGATTGACAGTTCTGCAGAACATGTGTTCTGATCATATCTTTTAACACAAGAAAAGACCACTTTAGCAGACCTCTTGACAAGAGCTGCGTGGTGCTTTCAGTCACATTCTGCTTGAAGTTTGTAGTTCAGGTCAAATGAAATATTTTCAAAGCTCAGTATGTATTCCCAAAACAGCAGTAAATCATTCAGAAAGTTATGTGCTCATTTGCACATGGCTTCAAATTACTGATTTAGCCAGCTGAGGGCACACATTATGGTTTTTCAGCATATGATTTTTTTATTTCTGGTGTTCTGATCATCCAGTAATTAGTGGATACAGATGAAATTACAAGCTGCTGCCATTGCCTCAGATGGTCAGGTTTTCAGGATGCCAACTCCCAGCTCCTCTGGAGTTGACATAAATATTATGGAAGCAAAAAATTATAGTCATTTGCAAGGAAATCATGTGTTTAATTGCCAAGTGAAGCAGAGGAAAAATAGCAGAAGCACACATCATGTATCGGTTAATGTGAGCTCATTATTGCATGTTGCAAAGGGGTCTAAAAGGACTTTTCAATAGCAAAATGCAAACAAAACTATTCTAAAAAATGCCATCTGTGAAGCCTCCAGATATGTCTGACTGGCTCATTTCCTTTCAAAAATAGTCCCTGTATTCCAAAAGCTGTTAATAATGAAATGGAAATAACACAGAGCAAAAATGGACCATGGCTGATGGAATGGGACTTAATGTAAGGAATTGCTATTGAAATAAACACAGAGTGGAATATTTCATAGACACATATTGTGTGTATATTTCAGTGTTTGCTGCAGATGGCACTTTAACACAACTTAAGACTCCTAGATCCTACACACAGGCAGATT